>NC_091302.1:55561084-55749848 GCF_038502225.1 Cherax quadricarinatus | reverse complement strand
CTTTGTCTCAATCTTGTGCTATTTATTGCTGGCAACAGTGGTGGTCTGCATCAGACATCAAATTTTCTGTCAGACCATGTTTAAGATTCTGGCATCTTCCCACCATTGTTTGGGAGACTACACTCATGATTACATATTGAACACACTGACACCCCACATGGAGAAATATTGGTGCCAGTCTCTGGGGACTATCAGGTCATGCTGTCCATTCAACATACCTTAATAGATTGTCCTGCTTATCAGAGTGCACACATATTCCACTTATTATAAAGTTAATTCATCTAAGTGCCTCTCTGAGTCCCACTTTTGATTCAGACTTAACTTATTATACCAACCTTTATTTCAGTTTTACCAAACCCCTAACTTGGTACAGTCCTACCTTTGTGCATTTCTACTTTCACATATCCCTCCCTGTCCCTCCCTGCAGCACTGGCTCTTATGGGGTTAAGGCTTAATTTTATTATAATGAAAGAACTAACGTTCATTTTAATTTTGGTATTCTGAATTCAGAATGAAAATAAAATCAGCATTACTCAAATATACAATTTATTAAAGTTGTCTTTTCATACATGGTAAAGACCACCAATTCAGCATAACATGAAGTGGTGACAGTACCACTGACATAAGAGCTAAGTTATTACACCACACAGAATTGATCATAATGCACTTTTCTTAATAGTCTTCAGGGTGAGACCATTGTAATGTCCATGAATACAGCTCATTTAAAAATACAATGATGCAAACAACTTCTCAATTCTGTGGCTTCTTTATCATAGTTGACATTTGTTTGTTGCTCGTATTAACACTTGACACACTAATTCAGTACTAGTGGGTAACATTATATACACAAAAATTAAGGCATCACTGATTTCATAGAATTGGCTCCATGATCGTTGAGAGAGAACACTTGTTTACATAAAAGCTCAGTTTCATGCAATAATTTTATTGTACAATTTCAAAATTCCTGCTGTACATATTTTCCCATGCCAGTAGCTTGGGTATTGTTCCACAATACAATAAATGAATCTGCTGGCCTTGAAGCATATAAAATTAAAAGCAATTTGAAAGGATCAAACAGCATTATGTATAAAGTTAAATACATGTTAATGACTTTTCACACCAGACACTGTAAGAATACTCTGTAATGTAATAGAGAATCAAGTACGAGTACTTTATATTTTTCTATGAACTAAGTTTTTGGTTATAAAATAAAATTTTATAGTATAAAAACTTAATAAAGACAAAACAAGGCATGTAAAAAGTTCCCCAAATAAGTTTAAGCTAAGAATGGTCAGAAAACAACTCTCGGATAACATCTTAATTAAATGTTAGGCTGGTTCCATTGCTGCTTAATATTCTGAGACTGTCGTGAATCTCTTAATTGTGTGCTATCCTAATGAAACGTAGTGAATAAACTCTGTAAAACCAAACACCTTTAGTCAACAGTTATGAAATTCGCAAAGGCAGAAGTTCCTCAAGACTGTTTACAGCTTTTGAGGATGAAAATATGACTACATAAAAAAGTAATCAAATTGTAGCTAAAATCACAAACTATATACATCTATATATTTGCTTAATGAAAGAATCTGGTGATTTTATAATGCATAAGCAATGTATCATACATACATCTTGTGTAACCATTCATTCTTACATCATGCAAACTACATGGAGATTAATGTACATGTACTGCTTCCAATAACTTTGCAGTTTAGGGTGTACTATTTTATTTATACATATGCAGTTACATTATTTTTGTTCATGTTCTAATGTACGTTATCAGTCGTAAAATATTTATGACAGGAAGTTTTAGAGTACTGCACAGTAATTTCTTTCAAACTCAAAATTATGCATCGTATATCAGTTTTTAATTTTTTTTTTTACAACTATTTATCATGTACACTGTAGTTATTGGATACCATTATTGACTTGTTCATACAATATCTATGAAGTTGTAATACTGTATTGTTTTCTAAAACTTCAATTTGCATTTAATAACCATATCAATTACACTTCATTTTATAGTACAGTGAAAACAATAGCAATCATATAGTGGTAATGAATTGACAATACAGGCTTTAAATATTTGTGGTATAGATGTGACTTTTCTAAAATGGACCTATAATGCATTTTATAAATATAAAATTCATTGAAAATAAGATACTCATTGCATTAACTTGCTGCAATCATGTGTTTGGCAACTAATAAATAGAAGGTGGAGCATTAGACAAATTACTATAGTAGAATTATGGAAGTAGCAACTTCAAAAGTTTTCACTTCATAAAAATTTAATTAAAGCCCATATAAACTGCAATACAAATTGAAGCTCAGGTACCCATTAGCTAATCTTTGATGAGGAACATAAGATTAAAGTAACTTCAGCAGTTCCCTAGAAAACCTGAAAAAAATGTCTGAAGGCTTATTTTATATTAGAGCTTAAAGATGAGCCAAAATGTGTATGCAGTTTTCTCACTTATATGCACATTCCATATCAAATAAATTTTCCCCATATACAGAGCAATATGGCACACGAGAAATCTTTAGTTTATTCTGAGTATATTTCTATTTTAACATTAAGTATCAGAGAACAGCATTTCTTTAGAACTGCATGTTCTGACTGCCCCTTGTAAATGGAGGCAGATGCCCTGTTGCTGATGACGGGCTCGATCCATGTTGCTGAAGCTATCCTTCCCTTTCTCAGATCAAAACCAATTGCCTTTTATTCCCAGGTGCTATATAACCCATGTGAGTTCAGCACTTCCAAATGAATCTTAGTAATGTTCTGGCTATGACATGAATATGCCTTCAATAACTAGTATAAATGTATACAATGAATGGGTTTTCTCTGCAACTATGGATGATTAAGTAGAAATGAGAGCTATGATAGGAAAGTTAATACAATGTGAACAGCACAAGACAAAATATAAAGTAAAACACTTGGATATCACTGAAATTACAAAATGCTTGGCAGAACACCAGGAGGGTGCTACATTAGTATGACTAAGTAAAAAAGTATCATGTTTGATGTGATGTTAAATACAGTTGTCAAGCAATCTCTGCAAAGACAACTAGGCGAGGAAACAAGCACATACTTTTTTCTCTCTAAATTGCATTTAAAATTTAAATATTTCAAGATATTCTTTAGGGATGTTTCGTCTATTTTTCAGTTTAAAGAAAAAAGTCAGTACTTGTCACTGGATGGTGACATATTGTAGAGATAATGTCAGGTGGTGTGGAGTTAAAAATATGCAGAGGGTTGAGGAGGTTTGCAGCTGCTAGAAAAATGACAGGATGGATAATGAGAACCTTCAAAACTAGGGATGCCAAGCCCAAGATGACACTCTTCAGGTCGCTTGTTCTATCTAGGCTGGAATATTGCTGCACACTAACAGCACCTTTCAAGGCAGGTGAAATTGCTGACCTAGAAAATGTACAGAGAACCTTCACAGCGCGCATAACGGAGATAAAACACCTCAATTACTAAGAGCGCTTAAAGTTCCTGAACCTGTATTCCCTGGAACGCAGGCGGGAGAGATACCTGGAGAGAGTTCCGGGGGTCAACGCCCCCGCGGCCCGGTCTGTGACCAGGCCTCCTGGTGGATCAGAGCCTGATCAACCAGGCTGTTGCTGCTGGCTGCACGCAAACCAACGTACGAGCCACAGCCCGGCTGATCAGGAACTGACTTTAGGTGCTTGTCCAGTGCCAGCTTGAAGACTGCCAGGGGTCTGTTGGTAATCCCCCTTATGTGTGCTGGGAGGCAGTTGAACAGTCTCGGGCCCCTGACACTTATTGTATGGTCTCTTAACGTGCTAGTGACACCCCTGCTTTTCATTGGGGGGATGGTGCTTCGTCTACCAAGTCTTTTGTTTTCGTAGCGAGTGATTTTTCATGTGCAAGTTCGGTACTAGTCCCTCTAGGATTTTCCAGGTGTATATAATCATGTATCTCTCCCTCCTGCGTTCCAGGGAATACAGGTTTAGGAACCTCAAGCGCTCCCAGTAACTGAGGTGTTTTATCTCCGTTATGCGCACCGTGAAAGTTCTCTGTACATTTTCTAGGTCGGCAATTTCACCTGCCTTGAAAGGTGCTGTTAGTGTGCAGCAATATTCCAGCCTAGATAGAACAAGTGACCTGAAGAATGTCATCATGGGCTTGGCCTCCTTAGTTTTGAAGGTTCTCATTATCCATCCTGTCATTTTTCTAGCAGATGCGATTGATACAATGTTATGGTCCTTGAAGGTGAGATCCTCCGACATGATCACTCCCAGGTCTTTGACGTTGGTGTTTCGCTCTATTTTGTGGCCAGAATTTGTTTTGTACTCTGATGAAGATTTAATTTCATCATGTTTACCATATCTGAGTAATTGAAATTTCTCATCGTTGAACTTCATATTGTTTTCTGCAGCCCACTGAAAGATTTGGTTGATGTCCGCCTGGAGCTTTGCAGTGTCTGCAATGGAAGACACTGTCATGCAGATTCGGGTGTCATCTGCAAAGGAAGACACAATGCTGTGGCTGACATCCTTGTCTATGTCGGATATGAGGATGAGGAACAAGATGGGAGCGAGTACTGTGCCTTGTGGAACAGAGCTTTTCACCGTATCTGCCTCGGACTTTAGTCTGTTGACGACTACTCTGTGTTCTGTTAGTGAGGAAATTATAGATCCATCGACCGACTTTTCCTGTTATTCCTTTAGCACGCATTTTGTGCGCTATTACGCCATGGTCACACTTGTCGAAGGCTTTTGCAAAGTCTGTATATATTACATCTGCATTCTTTTTGTCTTCTAGTGCATTTAGATAAATGATTATATACACCTGGAAAATCCTAGAGGGACTAATACCAAACTTGCACATGAAAATCACTCACAACGAAAGCAAAAGACTTGGCAGACGATGCAACATCCCCCCAATGAAAAGCAGGGGTGTCACTAGCACGTTAAGAGACAATACAATAAGTGTCAGGGGTCCGAGACTGTTCAACTGCCTCCCAGCATACATAAGGGGGATTACCAATAGACCCCTGGCAGTCTTCAAGCTGGCACTAGACAAGCACCTAAAGTCGGTACCTGACCAGCCGGACTGTGGCTCGTACGTTGGATTGCGTGCAGCCAGCAGTAACAGCCTGGTTGATCAGGTTCTGATCCACCAGGAGGCCTGGTCACAGACCGGGCCGCGGGGGCATTGACCCCCGGAACTCTCTCCAGGTAAACTCCAGGTAATTTAGAAAGGACAGAGTAAAATAGGATGACTTTGGTGTATAAATCTGTAGTGGAGGGAGGAGGGGGTGCGAGGTTTTGTGTACAAGGGGCTTGGACATACAGCAGGCATGTGTGAGTGTTGTGGCCTCCTACCAAACTAGTGGTCAGATTGTTAACTTGCCGGCTTGCAGTACCACGGGTACATCATCAGACTCAACATGGGGACTGCTGAGCCGGCTTTACTGCAAGTGTTCACCAGATTCCTTCATGGAGTACACCATGATACCAACTGACTCACTGCTGACTTCAGTCAACTGAGGGCCTCCTGGCTGTAGTTTTACTGGTCACTCAGATCCTGCAGACTTAAGTTACCTGCAGGCCTCGCTTAGTCTGCTGGCTTCAGTTATCATGGGCCTCAGGACTTGGTTGCCTGTTGGCCGTGCTGGACTCATTACCTGTGGGCCCCTGGTCGCAGTTTTATTGGCCTTTTCTACGGACCTCATTGGACCTTGCTGGCCTCCGGCTGATTTTACCGGCATGATTTGCCAGTTTGGCCTCTAAGGAGAAAGACGCTATGCGGGTGATAGAGAAGAGAATGTTATAGCGCGGAGAGATTGTGTCGTGTGACAGATGAGGAGGAGTGCTATAACACGGTAGAGGTGTGTAGAGTTACACAGAGAATAGGGTGTAATGTGGACACAGTGTTATAATGCAGAGACAAGGGTGTCGTGTGACACGGTAGAAAATGTGTTATAACCCTGAAAAGGGTGTCATCTGTACCCTGCGAGTGTCAGGTGACATGGTGTGTAAAACAACCACTGTGAAAGAATAGAGAAATTCCAAGCGCTTTCGTGACTACTCACATTATCAAGGAACAATAAAAGTAATGCATCAAAGGAAGGCATATAAAGGGTCTAGACCACACCTCGCTATCACATCCCACAACAAAGCAACACCTGACACGCGACTCATAAGAAAGAGAATACTGCAGCAGACCCGCTGGCCTGCTTTGTTGTGGGATGTGATAGTGAGGTGTGGTCTAGACCCTTTATATGCCTTCCTTTGATGCATTACTTTTATTGCTCCTTGAAAATGTGAGTAGTCACGAAAGCGCTTGGAATTTCTGTACTCTTTCACAGTGGTTGTTTTGCATATTATATATGTTATTTTGATGAAAGACACCCACAGAGGGAAAACTGTAAAAAATGAAGTGCTGTATATTTTGAAACCCAAAATTAGTACTGCATACTTTATTTTAGCACAAATTAACTAAGATTCAAGTTCAAACCTCCAAATAGGCAAAGTGATCATTCTTTTATATTCTTTATACTAGTGACTTGTGATGTCAAGGCCCCAAACAGTACTAAACATTTTTCTTTGAGAAGATGCCATTCTACTTGAGAAACTGCACGTATGTGTTATGAAAACTTCAGACATTTAGGCCTAGCAGGAGTCAGAAATGTGAAGCATTAATATACACACAGAACCTTACTTATCTTTACTTGATATAGCTTTCTAAAAATGTTTATGCTTTATTTGTATTATTTTTTATAAGTCATATATTTTCATTTGCATTATACAGATGAATGCTTTAATAAATAGCAATCTTCTTATCTACTCCATTTAGTTTATAGTTATAACATGTGCATCATTAATGAAGGTACAAAACATGATCTAATTAGAGTTTTACACATTTAGGGATACACTTCATATTCTTAAATTAATGCTGTTTATAATTTTGATTTTGAAACATTGTTTGGATATCCTGTACTTTTACCCTGCTATATTTCAGCATTCACAGTTAAATCCATGGGTAGCATCACTTGTATACAATCACGCAACAATATCCATAGAGTCTGGTGTAAGAGCATCGTCAAATGAGTGATGAGATGAATTCGGCGAAGAGACCTGGGGTGAAGAAAATACAGGATCACTTGTAAAAGCTGGTCCATCATCATCCATCAAGTCCAAGTTGAACCCTCCTGATGTGAAGTCTTCCAATAGCTCCTGTTATGGCAAATGAAAAGTAATGATTGGTTGTTGGATACCTTAGCAGAATTACATGAAAAATTATCAATAATTCATGCTATATTTTTTATCAGTCAGCCTTGTCTGCCAAATCAGTAGTTTGCCTTAGAAATGCTATACTGCAGTTTTTTTATTAATTACAAATTTTGAGCTAATGTGACTGGCTCTGTTTATGTACTACAACCCTGACAGTGCCGAGGGTCTCTGCAAAGATCTAACCTGATTTCCTCTAATTATCTAGGCATTGTATGATTCTTACTTATTTAGCTTTTCCCAAGAATATAAAACTAATGCATAACCTATGTTCTATATAACACAAGGAGGAAAGATTAATGTGCACCATAGTATTAGGATGTATATTATTATTATAATCAAAAAGAAGCGCCAAGCCACGAGGGCTATACAGCGCTGATTAGGATGTATAAAGGATACTGCTGTTATCTGCACCACTTCTTACATTTGCCTCTTCCTTCATTATGAGCTCTTGAATCTGAACCCTTTGAGTGTCGAGACCCCTACTCGCAAATTTGCTCATAATGTTGAAGACTTCAAAAAAAAAAAAAAAATTATGAAATGATGGAGAACCTCTTTCTGAAGGTAAAGAAACCAAAAGTTCAAAATTTAATGGAAGACTTACGAAATTACTCTCTCAAGAAGTTAGCAGTCTCAGTGATATTTACGCATTGGCAGTTTTGCCCGCTTTGAGCCAATTCCTTTTATTCTATATCGACTAAGTACAAGAAACTACCCATTTACCTATTTGAACTACACAAAAGTGATCAGAAATTACTAATTTGGCCAATTTCAAAATAGGGGCCAGAGTAAACAATGCAGACATTCCTGGCACTAAAATAACATTTTCTCTGTTCATTAGTCATGTCTCCAGGCCTTTCTTATATTACACTTGCTTTTCATTTTCAATTTTTATTCACACAAAAAATAGATGATTTACTGTTATTCAGACTACTGCATAATATGTAATAATTGTATAAGTAATATCAGCACATTTGTGAATGCATATTAGACCTGTGAGTTGATGTGTTGGATGCATGACATGATTTGTTTACTCTTGACCATCAAAAATCGAACATTTCTGCTACCTTGAGCTCAATTTCAATTAACTTTTATTTGGTACCTCTTCAAGGGGGGCTCCTTGGCATGGTGAAGAGGCTCTTGGTCTGAGGAATTAGACCTGTCGGTCTTCTTCCTCAGACCGAACCTAATTACCCCCCAATCTCCCCTCCCCTATCCCATCCTCCCCATCCTCTCCTTTTTCCTTTCCTCCTCCTCCCCACCCCTCCCTTTTGCCCTTCCTCTTTTTGGCCTTTGGGATTTCTCCCACAGGCACGCTAGTTCCTAGGTAGGGGAAAGGATACCGGGGTCCATCCCATTCTGTTGAGGTTCTTGGTGGTGGCGTAGTTTGCCGTGGAATCTGGATCGCCTGGGGACGTCCCGATCCCTCTCCGGTATCCCGGAGTAGCTTTGGGTGTCTTTCAGGCGACGGGTGTATCTCTGGAAGCCACCTTTCGGATTCCGGGGGTGGTGGCCGAAGGAGGTATGCTTTGTGGCATATATCCGGCCGCCCTCTCTTTTGTCCACCGAGGTAGCTCAGCAGATGTGAGGTTGCTATCCCGGATTGTTAGTTTACTAGCATGATGGGTAGGGTATGGCACGGGTTCCATGCTGCATCTGCGCTACTTGCGGTGCTGAGGTCCTCTTGGGCACGGAGGGAGATTTCTGGCCCTTTCATTCCTCCTAGGAACTATCCCTCCCCGGTCCCCCCTTTTTTTATTCTTTTTTTTTTTATTTTTCTTTTCTTTTCTTTTTTTCTTAAACAAAAAGAAAGAAGTAACCTAACCATGGCAGCCCTAGTCCATGAACCTACTACCCCCGGGCCCCTTCTTGATACCGCACCCCGTTCTGACCCCGCCTTGTCTTTGGACCACTCTTCAGACACTCCTCATGCCTCTGTACCTCTTGCCGGTGCTGTTTTCTCACCCGCTTCAGGTACTGAGGCCTCGACTGACTCCTTCGATTTATCGGACCTTCGCTCTCCTCTGACTATGCTTCCGGCCTCTCCCTCTACGGTGTGGCAATTTTCAAATCGCCGACCCGTTCCACGTCGGACCAACTCTGGTCCCACGCCTAAACGACAATGACAATTACCTGCTGATGATACTTCTCCACCTTCTCGTTCTTCTCAGAAACGATCAACACGTCCTTCACTACCTTTCCACGCTCAGTTTCAGACTGAACAATGGACTAAATTCTTCACTTTACGACCGACTTCCTCTACTGCCTATCTTTCTGACCACAGTATTGGCAAGGCACTCCTACGCCATGTTGGTAAAGATATTTCTTTTCATGCTCTGAAGAGCGGTACGCGCATCATCACCGTACAGAATGCTACCCAGGCTCATGAGCTCTCTCGTCTTTCCCATATCGATACTGTTCCTGTCACTCTTGAAAAACATCATTCCCTTAATTCTTGTAGTGGTACCGTCATTCTGCCCCATACCATAGTTCAACAAAATTTCCAGACATGTGGCACTGACATTCTAGAACAGCTGGAACTCCAAGATCTCCCAATCCTCAAGGTAGACACTTACGTTCTTCCTGCCCGCGGGCGGAGATGATACCCTAGCAATGTGGCTCGTTTAACTTTTGACAGCCGAGAACTCCCATCCTCAGTTTATATAGCAGGGCATCGGTTACAAGTTCGAAAGGTGATCCCTACACCACAACAGTGTAGAAATTGCTGGCGATTTGGCCATCCAGCGAAATATTGCAGATCTATCGCCGAATGCCCAGTCTGTGGTGCCGATGACCATTCTAATACGTCTTGCAATCGATCTCCCTCTTGTCTTAACTGTCATGAGGCTCACCCTTCGTACTCTCGCCGTTGTCAAGTCTATTTAAACGAGCGGGAAATCCGTTACCTCAAAGAGACAGGTCTCCCTTATGCCACGGCAGTTTCTCATCTCCGCCTCCAAGGGAGACTCCCATGTGTTTCTTATTCCCGTGTTTCAAAACGTCCCCCCACTCACTTCTGGTATCCCATCTTCTACACCCACCTCTGTGGTTACCTCTCCCATAGTCACTCCTGTATCTAATCCTTTTGCTGTCCTCGGCTCAGACGTCCCTACTTCAACGCCTCAGTCTGATCTCGCTTCTTCGTGTTCTCTCTCACAAGCCTCAGTATCGACGAGACCTCGTACGACACCTCCTCCCAATTGTCCCTCTACTTCTCAAAAGTCAAAAAAAGGTCCGTTAACACCTCCTACCCATCTTCCACCTCCTCATTTTACCCTCCGTCTCTGCCCCTGGTTCTCCCCCTCTCACTGGCTCAGTTACAAGTGTAGAGGTTCACCCTCCTCCTCGTACTGTATCTTCCTCCCCTGTTCCCTCCCAAGTTTCTTCCTCTTCTGCCACCTCCCAGGTTTCTGCCTCTTCTGTCCCCTGCCACGCTTCTCCAGTTCCCTCCACCCTTTCGCCCCCCCCTTTTCCAATATTGTCTCCCATACGACGTCTCTGAATTCCGAAACACTTGAAGCAATCTCTGAATATATTGCAGAGACCAAACCATCAATGGACACTGATCCACCTTCCGCTCTTTCTCTCTCCTCTGCTCCATCTGCGCAACTCCTTTCTTCACAGCGCACCGTTCCTTCGCTGCTTGAACGTTTTCCACTGCCTCCGCATGTGGACTTTTCTAACCCCTCTAGTCCGTAGGAACCCTTACCTGCGGATTTCAAGTATCCTTATCATTGCCAATCATGGCCTATTTACAGTGGGATATAAGCGGCCTCAGGGGTAATCGGGGTGAGCTTCAGATGTTACTCTCCCAGTTTGCCCTTGTTGGTGTTTGCTTACAGGAACCAGAATTACACTCTGCTGTTATTTCTCCCATCTCAGGCTATAATTTATTGTATTCTTCAGACCCTTTTCCTGATGGGACCTTTAATGAAAGTGCCCTTCTTCTACGCACTGATATTCCGTACCATCAGCTATTTGTTCATACTTCGCTGCATTACACAGCAGCCTGTATCCACTTACATAAGTGGTATACGCTCTGTTCTTTATATCTCTCCTTCTCGGGCATTATCTATTCCGGATATTACCTTTCTTGTTTCGTCATTACCGCCACCGATTCTGTTACTTGGTGATTTTAATGCCCACCATTTCCTCTGGGGGGGGGGGTCTCACTGTGATTCCCGTGGAATTCAGTTAGAGGCTTTTCTTACCACCCACCCCCTCCATGTTTTAAATACAGGTACTCACACCCATTTTGATCCTCGGACTCGTACTCTCTCTTGCATCGATCTCTCAGTCTGCTCTTCCTCCGCCGCATTAGACTTCACTTGGTCTGTTCTCCCGGACTTGCATGACAGCGATCATTTCCCAATCATTATTACTTCCCCTTCATATTCGCCACCTCTTCGCACCCCACGCTGGCAATTTGATCGGACAAATTGAAACCTTTACTCACACCTAACTGTTTTTAAAGAGGTTCCTTCTTCGTCCTCCATCGATGAGCTCTTACACCTCTTCTCGTCCTCAGTTTTCACCGCAGCTTCTCATTCTATACCCCAAACTTCGGGCAGGCATTCTCAGAAATGCGTGCCTTGGTGGTCTCCTGCTTGTGCTCATGCAGTACGTTTGAAACGCGCTGCATGGGGCAGGTATCGGTACAATAGAACCACAGAGAGACTCCTTGATTTTAAACAGAAGTGTGCGATCGCTCGCCGTGTCATCCGTGACGCTAAACGCACTTGCTGGCGAGATTGTCTCCACCATCACCTCTACTTCCTCTATGAGTGCAGTCTGGAAAAAAGTACGAAAACTGAGTGGTAAATATTCTCCTGACCCGGCTCCTGTTCTGCGGGTTGCCGGTGTTGATATAGCAAACCCACTAGATGTTGCCAATGAAATTGGCAATCATTTGGTCCGTATTTCTCAGGGACTCCATCTATGCCCCTCATTTCTTTCCTCAAAGTCTGCCAGAGAGTTAGCGCCCTTGGACTTTTCTTCTCTCAGAGAAGAACAGTATAATGTGCCTTTTACAGTTCAAGAACTGGAGGCAACACTCTCAGCTTGTCGATCATTGGCAGCTGGGCCCGACGACATTCATATTCGTATGCTACAACATTTACATCGGTCAGCCCTTGCAGTCCTATTACGCCTTTACAATCTTATTTGGTCACAAGGAGTTCTTCCACAGCTGTGGAAATCTGCCATTGTTCTCCCTTTCCGCAAACCAGGCACTACGGGACATAAAACCTCCCACTATCGTCCCATTGCTCTTACCAGTGCAGTTTGCAAAGTAATGGAACGCCTAGTAAATAGACGCTTAGTGTGGTATTTAGAGACACACAACAGTCTCTCCACTCGTCAATATGGCTTTCGTAAGGGACGTTCTACCATAGACCCCTTACTACGCTTGGATACATATGTTCGTAATGCCTTTGCGAATAACCACTCAGTTATTGCTAGATTTTTTGACCTTGAGAAGGCATATGACACAACTTGGAGGTATAATATTTTAGCCCAAGCCCACTCCTTAGGCCTTCGAGGCAATCTACCATCCTTCCTTAAGAACTTTTTAACTGACAGGCATTTCCGTGTTCGGGTTAATGATGTGCTCTCCCCGGACTTTATCCAAGCTGAAGGTGTCCCCCAGGGATGTGTTCTGAGCACAACACTTTTTCTCCTTGCTATTAATGATTTGGCCTCTAGTCTTCCATCAAATATTTGGTCATCACTCTATGTTGATGACTTCGCTATTGCCTGTGCAGGCGCTGACTGTCACCTCATTACAGTTTCTCTCCAACATGCAGTCGACCGTGTTTCCAATTGGGCCACCACACGTGGGTTTAAATTTTCCAGCACTAAAACCCACCAAATTACTTTCACTAGATGCTCTGTCATCTCCGATCATCCTTTGTACCTCTATGGCTCCCGTATCCCTGAACGTGATACAGTCAAGTTTCTGGGCCTCCTCTTTGATCGTAGGTTATCCTGGAAACCTCACATTACCTCTCTGAAGGCAACTTGTCACAGCCGGCTGAACCTTCTTAAAACCCTTTCTTATCTTTCATGGGGAGCTGATCGTCGAACCCTCCTTCGCCTACATTCCACCCTTATTTCATCGAAACTTGATTATGGTGACCAGATCTATTCAGCGGCATCTCCTGCTACTCTCTCTAGCCTTAACCCCATTCATCACCAAGGATTATGTTTATGCCTTGGTGCTTTTTGCTCTTCCCCTGTCGAGAGCCTCTATGCAGAAGCGAACGTTCCATCCTTATCCGATCGCCGTGATGCCCATTGCCTGCGCTACTATGTACGCTCTCATGATCTCCGCAATCCTTCCATTTATAGAATGGTCACTGATATTAGTAGACATTCTTTATTTGTTCGCCGCCCCTGTTTACTCCGTCCCTTCTCTCTTCGCCTTCATTCGCTCTTGTCTTCTCTTCAACTACCACCTTTCTATGTACATGTAGCATCTCACTTTTCCCTATCCCCCTGGGAAGTTCCAGCTGTTCGAGTCTGTTCTTTCTCCCTCCCTTGCTCGAAAGCCCAACTGTCTACGGTCGCTTCCCACTCTCTTTTTCTTGACCACTTTCACTCTCATTCTCATGCCATTGCTGTGTAC
This sequence comes from Cherax quadricarinatus, assembly GCF_038502225.1. Classification (NCBI taxonomy): domain Eukaryota; kingdom Metazoa; phylum Arthropoda; class Malacostraca; order Decapoda; family Parastacidae; genus Cherax; species Cherax quadricarinatus. Next base: position 55,735,963 of record NC_091302.1, on the reverse strand, counting down.
ACAGATGGCTCTAAGTCTTCTGACGGCGTAGGATTCGCAGCAGTGTTTCCGGACAGCGTCGTACAAGGGCATTTACTATCTTCGGCTAGTATTTTTACTGCTGAATTATATGCCATCCTTACAGCACTTATCCGTATTGCATCTATGCCTGTGTCATCATTTGTGGTTGTCTCAGACTCCCTTAGTGCTTTACAGGCTATACAAAAATTTGATACACCTCACCCCTTAGTCCTCCGTATCCAACTTTGGCTACGCCGCATCTTTACCAAGCATAAAGATATTGTTTTTTGTTGGGTCCCTGGTCATGTTGACGTACAGGGCAATGAACAGGCAGACACTGCTGAGCGGTCAGCAGTACATGACCTACCAGTTTCTTATAGAGGTATTCCATTTACGGACTATTTGCTGCAATATCTTCCCACCTTCACACCCGTTGGCAACAACGTTGGTCTACTATGCTCGGCAACAAACTTCAATCTATTAAACCGAGTATAGGTTACTGGCCGTCTTCTTATCACCAGTGTCGAGGTTGGGAGACTACTCTCTCCCGTCTTCGCATTGGCCATACTCGTCTTACTCATGGATATCTCATGGAGAGGCGTCTTGCTCCTCTCTGTGAGAATTGCCAAGCTCCATTATCAGTCAGCCACATTCTGTTGGACTGCCCACTTTATCAACGAGCACGCAGAATTTACCTCTGTCGTCGTCTTCGCTCTGCTGCTCTCTCTTTACCTTCCCTTCTCGCTGATGGACCCACCTTTCATCCGGACTCTCTCATTGACTTTTTGACAACAACTGACTTACTTCACAAATTCTGATACCTTCAGCCCTTTCTACTTCAATCTCTTGCTACCCTCTACCCCCGTACTATCCCCTGCCCCGCTGTTTTCTGTAACCGGCTGATCATCCCTCCTCCCTTCTGCCATCCAATACCCTCGCTTCCTTCCCTACCCTGCAGCGCTGTATAGCCCTTGTGGCTTAGCGCTTCTTTTTGATTATAATAATAATAATTTTATTTGGTAAACCATTCAAAATCACCTCCTATTTCTGTAACATATCTTCCATTCTATCAAATGAGACCAAGAAAATGCGAATACAACCATAAATACCATACAAAAATACACCGAAAGTGGCTGTTTTAAACCAAAAACACTGTTTTTTTTCTCATGCACTGTTCAGTGCACGATTTTTTTTTTTCATACTGCGCACTGACCATGCAGACCCATTCTCTCGTATGAAGGCCTACCAGCTTTCTCCTAGAAGATTTGAAGCTGCTAGAATTTTGGCATAGTATTACGGGACCGACACTGGTTTCAAAGCCATTATATTACGGCACCAATACCAAAAGGGTTAAGATACATTATATGCATTTTATAGCAGGTTTGGGTCTTCACTTCTCATTGTCCATCACATTAAACACTGGTTATGTCACACTTTTGGTAAGCAAACTCCTGCAAGGGAGATCACTTGGCATGGCATGGAGCTCTTGTTCCAAGGAATCAGATCTATTGTCCTCTTCCTTGGATTGAATCTAATTTCTCCTACACCCCCCCCCCTTTATATTAATGGTATACAGTATCAAGTTGATGATACCTAAGATAACCAGGTGTTACAACATATCTTGTTCATCTTCTTCCTTCATTTTTGCCCCCCTATTGGGAAAATTTTTCCCTTGTGAAATTTAGGTTCTAGGCAGAAAGGAAAGGGATCAAACTGCCTGCAGATCTTTGGTAGCAGCCATAGGTGTAAGACTCCTAGAGTTTCCAACTGGCCAAATGGCAACAGCAGTTAATGCTTTAGTCTAATCAGGTGGTTTTGCTAAGCCTAGCTCAGTCAGTTCTGGAGGTTCCATCCTAGTATGCCAGCTGGAGTAGGAGGGAGCATTAGTGCCAAGGTTGATCATGAGTCAGGGTGTGATGGGTATGTTTTTTTTTATATCGTATATCCTCGGTGCTCCCCTTAAAAAACTCTTGATTATTTCATAAATGAATTGTTACATCTCTGTCAACTCAGTACCCTCTCTAGATACTTGACCAGTCATCCATTAATTTATTCTGTATCTGTATGGTTCCCCAATTCTGATATGTACTACAGTTAAATTTCTAGTCCTCTTCTATTGTCAAGTGTCATGGGAGCCCCAAATCTCTGAAAACTCTTAACTGGCAAAACCCTCCTTAGACTTCATACAGACCTAACTGTATCAAATTTAGACGATGTAGATCAAGTATATTCTCAAATCTCCAGCTACACACAAGAAATTCTCTGCCATCAAGCATACATTACTGTCTGACAGCTCTGATCTAGACTGGTTGAGAGTTTGTATGCAAAAGCAAATATCCCCTCTTTGCAGGTCTCAAGCCCAGTTCCTTCAGTATTTTGTCTGCCACCATGGTCTTTCTGAGCCTCATACATATAGAATGATCAGATAAACTGTTAGTAGTTGACCTTATTTGTTGTAATCCATTAGCCTTAGAGTTCAAAATTTAGCTGTCATTCTTACTTCCCCTTCCCATCCTCTGTCAGTCTTGTGCTTTTCCTTGCCTCCTTAGGAAGTTCTAGCAATTCAAGCTTTCTCTTTCTCCTCCTGCCAATTTTTAATTGAATTCCCATGATGTAGACTGATGGCTCCAGTTCTCAGATGTATGAAAGTATGCAACCATCTTTCCAAGGCCATTTAATAAAACTGGCCAGAATTTTCAAAATAGAGCTAAATGGCATTCTCATTGGTATAGTACACATCACAACCTCTCCCACCTCTGCATTCATGGTTTTTGACTTTCAAAGTACATTACAAGCTATTGTACAGTCTACAACACTGGTAATGATAAATTTCTAGTAAGAACAAAATTGATCTTTGCTGCTTGGTCTGCTGTTTATGATTACTGATTTTCTAGTATTGTTCCAGTCTCCAACACTGTTGGTCTGAATTAATAAATTAACTTCCATCAAACCACAAATTAGGCTCCTCCAATTCACACGTCTATGAATTGGAGGCAGGCTTCTCGCACATGGATGCTGTATGGAGAGGCACCTGCATCCCACTGCCAGGATTGCAGGGTACCTTTTAACAGTTAATCGTGCACTAACACTAAGTCCTATTAATAAGCATGCTGAATTTACTTCGGACAACTGCAACACTGACATCTTTTCTGATAGTCCCAACTTTGACACCGACTGACTTTTTGACAGAGTGACTTGACTGCCCAAACTTGGACTTAAATATATTTTTTTTTTTTTTATCCTCACCTCCACCCAGTACCCTACCTCCACTAACCTCTTCCCTCATACATTACTTACAATGCTGTATGGCCAATACAAGTTTAGCACACTTACATCACTCCATGTCTCTGGTTCTCCTATGTCAGTCTCCTTTCTCATGTGTCTATTTGATTAATAAATCCCCTGGTGGGTAAAATGTTTCTCAAATATGATACCCAAATGTTTCATATATCTTATTGATCATTCTTTATGAAAAACTATGGTTGACTTGCAACATATAAAACAGCAAGGATTTTGGGGAGGGGAGGGGGGGAAAAGCAGGGAGCCAACTTGTGGTATACTTGAGTACTGGTGTATATGGCATTGCATTTACATAAAGAAATGGACATGCAAAGCAACAACACAAAACAAGTGTATAAAGCAAATACCGGGTATTTGCAAGCATAATTTGAAAAGCTGGAAACTTTCTTGAGACTTCTTAATCCCTTTGCTACATATAAGATTTTAAATACTTCCTTTTTGTGTGTAACATTTTTCAACATTTACATTGTGGAAAATACAAGCAATCTACCATATATCTTTTAATGAATGATGGCTTTCTTTTACATATTGTTTGCTGTGCTACATAGGGTCATGAATGGTACATTTATGCACACTGATACTTGAAGGGAGATGCCTTGAAGATGAAGGGCTCTTGATGCAAGGAATTGAAGCTACCCTCCCTTGGATCAAATCCTATAATCCCCAGTTCCCCTGAGGATAATGACAGTGGACACTTATTAATCTGAACTGATCAGTCAGATTATGAAGAATTTTTTATTCCCTATTTTGCTCAAGGTGAGTTTATTACTTTCCCATGACTATATCAACAATCCCTTCAAGGGAGTACTTGATATTGGTGAAGTGCTCTTGATTCAAGGATTTAATTACCCTTGGATCAAACCTGATTACCCTGTAAGGGAGGTTCCCTGATAATGATAAAGGACTCTTGATGAAAGGAATTAGACCTGTTCCACTGGATTGATTCTGAATTCTTCCCATTTCCTTGGTGCTGCATGATGACCCCCCCCCCCAAAAAAAAAAAAAAAAGTTTAGTGCTCTTCTATAAATATAATGAACCTGTTTAAATTTCATTTCACAGATTTTGCATGACTTGGGTGTAATGATTTCCCAGAAATATGAAAATTAATCTATGGGTTGCATAGTGAGGGATAAACAAAACCAAGGAAGAAGAGGGTAGTTTCAATTCTTTGCTTTACTAGCCCTTCATTGACATTAAAGCATTACCAATAAGTACTAAACTGTGGAAAAAAATAAGTTGTGCATATGCAGTAAAATCTCTCATTAAGAGACTAATAGGGAGGAAGGGGTGTATGATAATGATTGGTTTCATAGCTTGGGAGTTGTGGATTATCATTCATTATCGTCCTGTTGTCTTCTAAAGTAGTGGGCTTGGTCCTGAACACTAGGAATACGGGTGTTGTAACCTGTGGTACTACATTACAGTTCTGTACTGTATAGTAATTCTGTAGTACTCTACGTAATTTGTGGTAATTTTATTTAGCTTTTTATGGTGGAGAGATTTGTAAACTGCTGTGACTGATAGTGGTGACTCAATAACTTTTATTCTGAATCAGAGCTGTAAAGCTCAACTAGTGAAAATAATGTAGATGGCTGAGATTTAGATTTCTGAGAACTACACTTTTTTCTTGGCACCATCACTTGCTTTAGAAGCCACTGTAAACTGCACCTTTATTAATATATTAAGTCACACAAAATGCCCTAAATCCAGGGAAAATAAGAAACTGAATGATTAGTGTATGCATGAGTGAGAATAAACAATTAGCTGGTGAAAGTGGCCTACTTGGTCCAAGACTTCAGAAGACAACCAGATACTATCATTACCAACAAAATGCAGAATTAGTCTTTTCTCCATCTTGTCTGATAGCATTTGTCAAGTTTTTTTTTTTTTGTTCAGAATTACTGAAATCAGTTAATCTGAGGTTTTACTGTATACAACTCTTGGCATATTATCCATTTTGAAGAATAAATTTGTTAGGGGACTAATATAAAAGATGAGACTTCTGTATTTGTTTAGCAGATATTTTGAAGTTGTGTGTGTGTCACAGTAGCAAAGAGATTATTAATGTCTTTAAAATTTCATGCCAAAAACTAAATACAAGATTTTTATAGTGGAAAGGCTGACAGCACTGCAAATGCATAAGCCATGCATGTAAAATTTACATTACTTACTAATTATAAGTTCAAAAGCCTGTAGTGTGCCATAAGACAGATTTGGGAGCTTACAGTAACTTAAGTAGATATAGCTGAGAAACATTAGCATTAATTATACTCATAAAATTAAAGCATTTGTGATCATACTTACTACAGTAGGAAAACAATCACAATGACAAGTGATACACATTAATATTGTGCATAACAAGCAGAAGCTATAAATTTCTTCAATTTCAGAATCAATGCAAGGTGACAACACTGAATCATTGTGTTTGTTGAAAGTGGAGGACACAAAAAAGGAGGCATGGCACACGTACGTCAAGCAGGGATCCTGTGAGATTGTAGTTACACCTCACCTTCTTCATATCATTTTGACCCCCAGTGTTATTTACCACCTCAGACTTGATGAGTGTAGACAGCAAGAGGCTCTGGTCAATATTGGTCTCCTCCACCTTGATGCCATTTGTTCGAAGCTTAGTCTCCAACTCCTACAAACATAAAGGCTAATATAAAATGCATACATTTTTATGGTATAGTTCTATCTAAAAAAAAAAAATCCATTTAATGTGTGTATTGGGTATCAGTTAGGATTCTTGGAATTTAAATTCTTATACTGTACCTATTTTTAGCTTAGTGCATTTAATGCATAAAGCTCAATGATCTAAGGATGGAAGTTTCAGTCATTCCTTGATCAATCCTCATTACCTCCTATTCTTCATGCAATGTATGAGCAAAAGAGTTAGCATTTCCCACAAACAACTGCACCCAGGAACTGCACTGATATCCATAATTTTTATTTTTACCAGTGCTAAACCAATGTAGAAGAGTTGAGCTACTACATGTAAAAAAAAAATTTAAACTATAATAATGAATTTTGAACTTTTATTGTTTAGTACCGATTTTGTTAGATTCCTGAAGTTATAATAATATGATACCAAATGCAGTCTATCCTGCCTCCCTGCTATCAACAGTTGAGGTTTCCTTGTCTTGATACATAAAGCTAATAAATAACACCTTGGTAATACCTCTGGATATATGTTATTGCACAAGTTCGTGTAAAGCGTTTTCACAAGACTCGTCAGAGACTAAAAATATTTGTAGGTTACAATGGACTCAGGATATTTGAAAGTCTTCTTACAGAGGCAAAATGTAACTTCGAGCTGGGCTGCCAAACTGAGTAAAATTGATACTTCAGAAGTATCTCAGACAGATATATGAATAGGAGTGGCTGTTAAATAGAAATGTCAATTGCTATAGGAACCTTCATCCCTGTGACCAACCCTCAGACCCAGCCTCCAAAACTGGAAATATTAAAGCAATATAAAGTACAGTGGACCCTCATTTTTCATAATTCGTTTCAGAGAACGTGGCTATTATCGAAATTGACAATTTGCGAATCCATTTTCCCCATAAGAAATTATGTAAATCCAATTATATAATTCATTCCAGACACCCAGAAGTATCAAAAAAATTTTGTCTTTTACCTTAAAGATAGATTTACATGCACAAAAGAATGAACATTCAACATGACAGTTACCTTTATTGAAGGCTGTTGTTGATGAATGGAAGACAGAGAGGAGGAGAAAGGGAGGAGAGGTTAGTGTTTGGAAGGGGAATCCCCCTCCATAAGGACTCTAGGTCACTTCAGGGATCACTTCCCTAGCTTAAATATAGATTTAAGTTAAGAATGAGTGAAGATCACTCTGCTATATGATGTTATTGCAATCATTCAGCACATTAAATCTTAGTGAAGTATCATGTGTAGGGTCATGCATCAGCCAGAGAAGCTGACCTCTTCTTGAGAAGTGAAATTCCAGTGAGTCAGTATAACCCTATAGGGAACAAGTTGGCTGCAATCAAGGACAGTAGAACCCCCGTATCTGTGGATTAGGTTTCTGCGGTTTCAGTTTCTGTGGTTTACCTTGGCTCAACAATATTAAGGAGGTTGCAGTCTGAGGTTTCATTATCCTTTTTCATTCATTTTTTTGCTGTTTTAATAAGTGTATAAAACATGAACATATAAAGTTTCATTAAGATCAGTCAACAAACAAATAAATAAAAAATATATACTGAAAATTAGATTTGGCAGCAAACAGGCACATATTGACACTACCAAGTCATCGTCATCGTCTTGGCGGCGGCAGCAGCAGCAGTATTTGTGGTTGGGGAGGGGGGTGGAGGAGGTGTATATTTTATTATTTAATGTTGGAAATGTCTTATTGTGCCTAATTTATAAATTAAACTTTATCATAGGTATGTATGTGGTGGTGGTGGTGTCATCACCATCAGTGTTTTGGGTGGGTGGTTGGATTTATACTTATTTCATACCAGTGCGTTGTTGATGTGTGTTCATCTCGCATTAGATTTCCATCAGCAAAGGTACAACTAATTAGATTCTATCTGGTATGTCATTCACATAAACAAAGACAACATTGGTCCTAATACCAACTGGTGGTAGTTGGTGGTGGACAAGGAGGAATGTATTTTACATTTATTTAATATTGGTAATGTCTTACAGTGCATAATTTATCAATTAAACTATCATAGGTATATATGTAAATGAAAAATGACTTGTATATAAAGTTCACTACTACCAGCGGTTTCGGACATCTGTGGTAGGTTTTGGAACATATCACCCCCTCCTCCCCATGGACATGGGGGACTACTGTACTTCTAATGCCAAACCAGTTTAGCATCACTTGCATAAGATCACAGCATGGGTTATTTAACCAGCTTGCTCTATTCCTGGCCATGTAACCTGTCAGGCTATCATTTACAGAATGCCTGAAAAAATCTACCAACCCAACTAGGTATGGTGGTAAACAACTACCCAGAAAGATACTCAAGTCCTGTTAAATTTGCATGATTGCTACTCTTTTCTTTCTCTTGTTAACAGTAAGTTGATAGAAATTCTTACAAACTTCTGCTGTACCTATGTTTGGAATATTTTACATTTGCCTCTAATTTACTCTATATTCTTAATAGTTCTTATCCCTGTAGTAATTTCAATTTCCTTTACAAAAGTGGGCTAGAATTATTTCCTTGTAAGCCATGCATGTTGCAGAAGGCAACTAAATTGCACACAAAGGGTTGGTAATACTCTTTTTCTATGAAATTACCAATGTAATAGTAATAAAATTAACCTCTTCTCCTAAAGTTAAAAAGAGAAACTTTCGTTTTGCTTTTTGGGGTACCTCGCTTTGGTGGGATATGGCTGGTTTGTTAGAAGTACAACGGAGACTTGGTATTCAAACAGCTCCCTTCTCGTACAGTTCGGTATTCGAACACTTTGTTCGGTAAAAAAATTGCTCAGTAGCCGACCATTTGCTCAGCACTCAACCAAACCAACACAACCTGCCAGAACTTCGCTGCATACTATTTCATGTTTCTTCACTTTTTTTTTTGTTATTTGTATAAACAAGTTACCATGGGGCCTAGAAGATTAGTGATAACAGCAAACCAAAAAGAAAATTGGTTGGGAAAAATTTGTTCAATACTCTAACAGATCGGCCCTCAAACAGCCTTCTAGAATGAATTAAGTTCGAGTACCGAGGTTCCACTATAATAAAATTTCATCAATCTAGTCAATGTCATACCTGTATTCTTAAATGAAGCTGTCGATTTTGTTGTTCTAGGGCTCTTCGTTTAGCTTCAACTTCTTTGTTGTACTCTATATCAAGTTTAAGTCTTCGTATGTAATCAACCGAGGCCTTCAGAATCTGTCCTTTGTTATGTCGGAGATCCCGAACAAGCTCAAAATACCTGAAGACAATACAGGTAAATGACATGACGCAAGTTTATCTGTAATTGTACATAGTAAATCTGCAGATACAAAGATTGACAAAACAGACATGCACAGTATATACATATATACAAGTGTACAAACTGCAAAATAAGTTAGAAACCAGACACAATATGTAGTTTATTTAGAAGACATTTTGTCCACCAGGGCTGAAACGTATTTAAATAAAATGCTATAAACTGCATATTGTCCTACTAATAATATCACTGATATACATGCAGAGGTAGTGCAGTCTTTGCACAAAAACTGAAGTACGTAAAATAGAAAATCTGAAGACACCCTATTCTTCCCTCCTTGCTGATGGACACACCTGTGACTCAGAATCCCTCATTCACTGCTTGACAGCAACTGATTTACTACAAACTTTGATACTTCCTCTAGCACTCCTCACAGCCCTTTCTAACTATGTTTTCCACTTCACCCTGCTGTGCTGTATGACCCTTGTAGGTTTAGTGCTTTTTTTATGATAATAATGAAGACATCCTACAAAATGGCTTTTTAGAGTTAAATAGTTAATGAAAAAATAAAAATACTGAAAATGCCATTAATGGTGTATGAAAAAAAGAGAAAGTATGATAGTATAAGATTATAATCAAATAAAGTACTAAACCAACAAGGGTCTAAATAAGATAAATAGATATAAGAAAGTAGATGCTGTATAACCCTTGTCCCACCAAGGCAGGGTGGCCCAAAAAAAGAAAAACTTTCATCATCATTCACTCCATTACTGTCTTGCCAGAGGGGTGCTTTACACAACAGTTATAAAACTGCAATATTAACACCCCTCCTCCAGAGTGCAGACATGGTACTTTCTATATCCAGGACTCAAGTCCGGCCTGCTGGTTTCCCTGAATCCCTTCATAAATGTTACTTTGCTCACACTCCAACAGCACATCAAGTATTAAAAACCATTTGTCTCCATTCACTCCTATCAAATATGTTAACTCATGCTTGCTGGAAGTCCAAGCCCCTTGCACACAAAACCTCCTTTACCCCCTCCCTCCAACCTTTCCTAGGCTGACCCCTACCCTGCCTTCCCTCCACTGCAGATTTATACACTCGAAGTCATTCTGTTTTGTTCCATTCTCTCTACATGTCCGAACCACCTCAACAACCCCTCCTCAGTCCTCTGGATAATAGTTTTGGTAATCCCGCACCTCCTCCTAACTTCCAAACTATGAATTCTCTGCATTATATTCACACCACACATTGCCGTCAGACATGACATATCGACTGACTCCAGCCTTCTCATTGCAACATTTATCACCCGTGCTTCACACCTATATAAGAGTGTTGGTATAACTATACTCTCATACATTCCCCTCTTTGCTTCCACGGGCAAAGTTCTTTGTTCCACAGCCTTCTAAGTGCACCACTCACACTTTTCCCCTCATCAATTCTATGATTCACCTCATCTTTCATAGACTCATCTGCTGACACGTCCATTTCTAAATATCTGAATACATTCACCTCCTCCATTCTCTCTCCCTCCAATCTGATATCCAATCTTTCATCACCTAATCTTTTTGTTATCCTTATGATCTTACTCTTTCCTATAGTATTCACTTTTAATTTTCTTCTTTTACATACCCTACTAAATTCATCCACCAACCTCTGCAACTTCTCTTCAAAATCTCCCAAAAGCACAGTGCCATCAGCAAAAAGCAACTGTGACCTTTTCAAATAATTTTTATTGTTTAATAATGTTGGATATAATATCCGAACATTAATTAGTTTATATTGGCAGTACCAACAATTCTGTCAACCAGTCACCATTGTCATTACAAGCTGTGCTAACTCATTCATGAAAACATTCTTCACTTTTCTGTTTACAACATCTGAGTTACCTGATATCATTTCTGCCCAGGAGAGAACTTTTTTCCGCAACTGTACATGATTACAAGAAAAGGCCGATTTGGCGAGCATATACACACAAAGAAATTAATTACTTGTATAAAAGTATAGTTAATGTTCATCTTTGATTCATAACTTTCGAAAGATACTTGGGTTCAACTCTGTATGTTGTACACAGCAGACTTTTAATCAGTATTCAGACAATCTTGCACACATGACAGTACATATAAGGGACTATGCAGTTGACCTGAGGCTTTGTGCTATACATTTAGGCACACTGGCACTAATTGGAAAAAAAAAAAAAAAAGCCCTTTTTCACTACTTACGGTTCATTGCTTTTGGGTAGAAGTGTAGCAAGCTCCTTTATCCTATCATTAATATTAAATCGTCTTCTTCGTTCAACTGGAAAATGAATGAAAAGAGAAATCGTAAAAATTCCAGTACCAATAGCAAATGTTGCTGCCAATACAGGTTAATACCACTATATTTATTCCACATACTGCTGTATATACATCTATGAATTTATTCATGTAAATAAAAGTTATGGAAAAGGGTTGTCTGGTTGTCTTCTGAGGTACTGAGCCAAGTCCACTAACTCTGATGTTTGTTGTCCAGTAAGGGCCAAAGTAGCCTCATCCAGGACCTGTCCATTTTCATCATTCCCTGAGCCATAGGCCACCTGTCCAGTTTATTGTTTGTGCTCTCTATCACTACATTTGTCATTCCATTCAGTCTCTAATTTTCCCCTGGATTAAGAACATTTTTTGTGATTTTATTAACATATTAAGTGCAATTAACAATGGATTTTAAAAAGTGGTGGTGCCAAGAGAAAAAGTATGGTTCTCAGCCATCTACATCTCAGCCTTCTACATCTATATTACTTTCACTAGTAAAGCAATACAGCTCTTCTGACTCTCAATAAAACCTATCCTGAGTCACTAGTACCACAAAAGATACGTAAAATTACTGTAAATTACACAGAGCACTATTATACAGTACAGTGGTACCCCGAGTTTCAGCCATAATTCATTCCAGAAGGCTGTTCGAGTGCCGTTACCGAACGAATTTGTTCCCATAAAGAATAATATCAATTAGATTAGTCCACTTCAAACCCCAAAAATACACTTACAAAAATACCCTTACATAACTGTTCGAGTTGGGAGCTGTACGAAAGTAGGGGTACAACTGTACAGTACTGTAGTACAATAGGTTACAATACCTGGCTGTCTTCTGCATCAGTCCATTACTTCAGAAGACAACCAGATGATCATAAAATATTAATAACATAACTCAAAAAGTTGTGGCATTATTGTACACCCTCTTTCCCCTCTTAGTCCCTTAATGAGAGGTTTTACTGTATATCAGCTGTCTCCCAAGGTGGGATGACCCAAAACAAGGAACACATTCACCCTTAATCATTAAATAGCTGTCTTGCCAGAAATATGCAGACATTACCATTCAAATGACCTCAACTGCAACATCTTCACCCTCCCGCCTTTCAGAGTGCTAGAACTGTACCTCCCGCCTTCATGACTTGGGTCAGGCTTTCTGGTTTTTCTCTAATCTCTTCACAAAAGTTACCTAGCTCACACTGGAACAGTACATCAAGTTATAAAAACCACTTGTCTGCATTCTGATCTCACAGGTTCACATACACCTGCTGGATGCTCAGACTTCTATCACTTAAAACTTTTTTCATACACCGTGTAATAATATGGAACAGCTAGAACCTAAAAAAAACTAAAACCCATTACAAAATAATTAATAAAAAATAATTGGTCCATAAGAAGCCACAATCTGGAGGAGCTGTAAAATCAGTGATATGCATGAGGGAGTGCATGAATATATTTACCTTGTAAGTTAGTCAAACTATTCAAAATTTACAGAAAATGCCCACACTAGGTACTCAAATCCAAAGTAAGCTTCACATACTGCACTATGTGAATAATGATAATTTCATAGTGTAATGATTACCAAGTCATGAATAAATGTAGCTGACCTATACAACAATATTATTTATGGCATGTAGGACTTCCAAAATCATGATTAAAACACCTTTCAGTGGCATGGGCTTAGCACATTTTTGTGAATATAATAATTACAATGCACATAAAGGGAATATTAATCTCTTTATAGGTACTTGATCCTTATGAAGGGAAACAAATTAGCCGAACTCTAGTCATAGAGGTGCAAGGTATAGTGCCTGCCTTCTGAGAATTGCTCCGTTTGTGGTGGAGTGTTAAATCTGTAGGGGTCATACAGCACCTGGGAAAATGTAGGACATTCAGGCATAATTTAAGGAATTAGAGCACATGTCTAATTCCTTAGATTAAGAGCCCCTCACCAGCATCAAGTAACCTCCCTTGAGGGGTCCCGTTCTACAGAAAGGGTAAGGATGTTGCAGTTCAGAGGGTCATTTGAATTGTGCTGTAAGTGCACTTCAAGCAAAACAGTTATTGAATGAATGATGGTAAATGTGGAAAACGGCCAATATATATATAAAAAAAAAAGTTACAAAGTACAAAGTTCTCAACGAAAATGGGGAGAAAACCTCAAAACTATGTCAACAGGAATAGTCTGAAAATAAGAAATGATTAGTACTGAAAGAAATACAAACTATGGAATTATATGCAAGACCCTTCAAGGAGGATGTAATGATGCTGAAGGTTCCTCAGTCCAAGAAATAGGAGCGACCCCTCCCTCTTCCTTCCTTGGATCAAACCTGATCACCCCCTAGACCCCAGGTGCTGATGACTCCCACTATGGGTTTAACACTTCCCCATGCATAAATACACATAAGCAGATATGGGTAGTAGGTTGGTAGACAGCAACCACCCAGGGAAGTACTACCGTCCTGCCAGATGACTGTGAAACAGAAACCTGTAACTGTTTTGCATGATGGTAGGATTGCTGGTTTCTTTTTCTGTCTCATAAACACGCTAGATAACAGGGATATCTTGCTACTCCTACTTACACTTTGGTCACACTTCACAGACACGCACATGCATATATATATACATACATCTAGGTTTTTCTCCTTTTTCTAAATAGCTCTTGTTCTTCTTTATTTCTTCTATTGTCCATGGGGAAGTGGAAAAGAATCTTTCCTCCGTAAGCCATGCGTGTCGTATGAGGCGACTAAAATGCCGGGAGCAATGGGCTAGTAACCCCTTCTCCTGTAGACATTTACTAAAAACGAGAAGAAAAACTTTATAAAACTGGGATGCTTGAATGTGTGTGGATGTAGTGCGGATGACAAGAAACAGATGATTGCTGATGTTATGAATGAAAAGAAGTTGGATGTCCTGGCCCTAAGCGAAACAAAGCTGAAGCGGGTAGGGGAGTTTCGGTGGGGGGAAATAAATGGGATTAAATCTGGAGTATCTGAGAGAGTTAGAGCAAAGGAAGGGGTAGCAGTAATGTTGAAGGATCAGTTATGGAAGGAGAAAAGAGAATATGAATGTGTAAATTCAAGAATTATGTGGATTATTTAAAGTAAAGGTTGGATGCGAAAAGTGGGTCATAATAAGCGTGTATGCACCTGGAGAAGAGAGAAATGTAGAGGAGAGAGAGAGATGAACAATAAAATGGTATAAAATACTGCAGGTTGTTAGGTAAGACACATATGCAACAGTTAGGTATCTTTATTTCGAAACGTTTCGCCTACACAGTAGGCTTCTTCAGTCGAGTAGAGAGAAGTTGATAGAAGCAGAAGAGACTTGAAGACGATGTAATCAGTCCTTCACTCTTAAAGTTTTGAGGTGGTCAGTCCCTCAGTCTGGAGAAGAGTATTGTTCCATTGTCTGAAACAATATTGTTTCAGACAATGGAACAATACTCTTCTCCAGACTGAGGGACTGACCACCTCAAAACTTTAAGGGTGATGGACTGATTACATCGTCTTCAAGTCTCTTCTGCTTCTATCAACTTCTCTCTACTCGACTGAAGAAGCCTACTGTGTAGGCGAAACGTTTCGAAATAAAGATACCTAACTGTTGCATGTGTGTCTTACCTAACAGAGAGATTTTGGGAGATGTTAAGTGAATGTATAGGAGCCTTTGAACCAAGTGAGAGAGTAATTGTGGTAGGGGATCTGAATGCTAAAGTAGGAGAAACTTTTAGAGAGGGTGTGGTAGGTAAGTTTGGGGTGCCAGGTGTAAATGATAATGGGAGCCCTTTGATTGAACTTTGTATAGAAAGGGGTTTAGTTATAGGTAATACATATTTTAAGAAAAAGAGGATAAATAAGTATACAAGATATGATGTAGGGCGAAATGACAGTAGTTTGTTGGATTATGTATTGGTAGATAAAAGACTGTTGAGTAGACTTCAGGATGTACATGTTTATAGAGGGGCCACAGATATATCAGATCACTTTCTAGTTGTAGCTACACTGAGAGTAAAAGGCAGATGGGATACAAGGAGAATAGAAGCATCAGGGAAGAGAGAGGTGAAGGTTTATAAACTAAAAGAGGAGGAAGTTAGGGTAAGATATAAACAGCTATTGGAGGATAGATGGGCTAATGAGAGCATAGGCAATGGGGTCGAAGAGGTATGGGGTAGGTTTAAAAATGTAGTGTTAGAGTGTTCAGCAGAAGTTTGTGGTTACAGAAAGTGGGTGTGGGAGGGAAGAGGAGTGATTGGTGGAATGATGATGTAAAGAGAGTAGTAAGGGAGAAAAAGTTAGCATATGAGAACTTTTTACAAAGTAGAAGCGATGCAAGGAGGGAAGAGTATATGGAGAAAAAGAGAGAGGTTAAGAGAGTGTTGAAGCAATGTAAAAAGAGAGCAAATGAGAGAGTGGGTGAGATGTTATCAACAAATTTTGTTGAAAATAAGAAAAAGTTTTGGAGTGAGATTAACAAGTTAAGGAAGCCTAGAGAACAAATGGATTTGTCAGTTAAAAATAGGAGAGGAGAGATATTAAATGGAGAGTTAGAGGTATTGGGAAGATGGAGGGAATATTTTGAGGAATTGTTAAATGTTGATGAAGATAGGGAAGCTGTGATTTTGTGTATAGGGCAAGGAGGAATAACATCTTGTAGGAGTGAGGAAGAGCCAGTTGTGAGTGTGGGGGAAGTTCGTGAGGCAGAAGGTAAAATGAAAGGGGGTAAGGCAGCCGGGATTCGTGGGATAAAGATAGAAATGTTAAAAGCAGGTGGGGATATAGTTTTGGAGTGGTTGGTGCAATTATTTAATAAATGTATGGAAGAGGGTAAGGTACCTAGGGATTGACAGAGAGCATGCATAGTTCCTTTGTATAAAGGCAAAGGGGACAAAAGAGAGTGCAAAAATTATAGGGGGATAAGTCTGTTGAGTATACCTGGAAAAGTGTATGTTTACCTGGAGTTTACCTGGAGAGAGTTCCGGGGGTCAACGCCCCTGCGGCCCAGTCTGTGACCAGGCCTCCTGGTGGATCAGAGCCTGATCAACCAGGCTGTTGCTGCTGGCTGCACGCAAACCAACGTACGAGCCACAGCCCGGCTAGTCAGGAACCGACTTTAGGTGCTTGTCCAGTGCCAGCTTGAAGACTGCCAGGGGTCTGTTGGTAATCCCCCTTATGTATGCTGGGAGGCAGTTGAACAGTCTCGGGCCCCTGACACTTATTGTATGGTCTCTTAACGTGCTAGTGACACCCCTGCTTTTCATTGGGGGGATGTTGCATCGTCTGCCAAGTCTTTTGCTTTCGTGGTGAGTGATTTTCGTGTGCAAGTTCGGTACTAGTCCCTCTAGGATTTTCCAGGTGTATATAATCATGTATCTCTCCCGCCTGCATTCCAGGGAATACAGTTTTAGGAACCCCAAGCGCTCCCAGTAATTGAGGTGTTTTATCTCCGTTATGCATGCCGTGAAGGTTCTCTGTACATTTTCTAGGTCAGCAATTTCACCTGCCTTGAAAGGTGCTGTTAGTGTGCAGCAATATTCCAGCCTAGATAGAACAAGTGACCTGAAGAGTGTCATCATGGGCTTGGCCTCCCTAGTTTTGAAGGTTCTCATTATCCATCCTGTCATTTTTCTAGCAGATGCGATTGATACAATGTTATGGTCCTTGAAGGTGAGATCCTCCGACATGATCACTCCCAGGTCTTTGACGTTGGTGTTTCGCTCTATTTTGTGGCCAGAATTTGTTTTGTACTCTGATGAAGATTTAATTTCCAGGCTAGACGTAACTACGTTCAGGACAGACATAACTACAATCAAAACTTATTCCTGGGTAGCATTGAAAATGGGTTGGACAAATATTTTTGTTGGTAGAACGGAGTTTTATAAAGACCTGCCTAGTATGGGCCAGTAAGACCATAAGAAAGGAGGAACACTATACTACACTATCACTAAACGCTACACTATCACTAAACACTACACTTATTATCACTATGCAACACTTCACTATCACTAGACATTATACTACATCTCACATTACAAAACACTTACACTGTTACACTATTAAATTTCAGTTCCCTTCCATTTAAATCAATTCTACACGCACTTTCAATTATAAAAAGAAAATTCGAACATCACTATTTTTTCAGAATATTGATATATTTAGTAAAATGGGGCACCATTTATTATATTAATACGTATATGATTGAAATAATTAAGCTTAAGATTCAAAATTAAATTATCATCAATTAATCAAATAAAGCACTAAAAGTAAGCTTAAGTCATCAAAATGTCTTGCAAAATGGCACTGAAAACCTGCTGCTTGTGGATGCTGGCAGTGGGAATCATCCTGGAGATACTGGGTTGTTATTATCAGCTTTTTGATCCATGGGTTCGTGATTTAGAAAAGGAGAGAGACGACCTCAGAAGAGAGGTTGACCAAGCTACCGATGCTTGCCAGCCAATGTTCTATTGGTTCTCTCTCTCAACTGTAGTTGATGTGTGGCGATACGTGAGCGACACTCCAGTACAAGAGACAAGTACCGACAGTGACCTTCAGTTTGATCCAAGGTGGCTGCCAGTCATTGGTCGCATCATCACTGCTTATGAATGTTACGTGGAAATCCAAAATCTTAAAACGCTTCTTCTTGAGGTGACATCACGCTGTCATGAGTGTTCCTCTACTCCCTTCACAATGACTGTGTTGTGTGTCCTCATGTCAATTACAATGAGTGCCATGGGACTGATCGCACCAGTCAAACTCTGGAGGAGACCAATCGGCGATACACTGAAGATGGCTATGGTAGGACAGCCAAAAACAAGCAAACATAACAGACATCGCAGACAAAATGCATTGGAGAAAACTGACCAGGACCAGACACAGTTAAATGGCGAGCAAAAGAAGAGTAAAAAGAAGAAAATTAATGAGATAGAGACAATTGACGATGTTGACCTAGCCTACAGGTTAACTGCCCTCCGAGGTGCCCGTAACCAAAAAGGTATATACAAAATAACTGACCCTAAGAAGGCAGAGATGAATAAAATGACTGCGAACAAGCGCAAGGTGAAAAGCCTCACCAATGGTAAAAACAAAACACACAACAGTGTTGGTGTTTGAGTTAAATATTTATTGAATGAAGAAGGAAATATTTTTGTTTAGGAGTTATATTTATAATCAGTTCCTTTGTTTACATTAAGATATTTTTTGTTGAGATTATGTTGTTGAGGAGATGTATATTACAATACCTGTGCTCAATATTAACCTACATGGAGACAAGATGTACTCCATAATAAAAATAATTATTTAACCCTTTGACTGTTTCAGGCCCCTCTCTGAAACTGTCATTCTATGTCGCCAAATATTCGAAAAAAAAAAAAATTATTTTTTCTTATGAAAATGTTAGGAATATTTTTCTGAGTGTTTTAAGCCTAAAAAAAATTTTTGCCATCAGTACTTACCGAGATGTAGAGCCGCAAAGTTTGCAGAAAGTGACGTGCGTATGGCAACAGCGGCGACTGCCGCCCACCCAGTATTCTTTTATTTACTCTAATTCCACGTATAATTCCTGACTACCTGGACAAAATCTCCAGCTTCACCATTACTGTCTCCCCGGACAGCACCTCCAGCTTCACCATTACTGTCTCCCAGAACAGCACTATCAGCCCCACATTTACTGACTACCAGGACATCACCTCCAGCCTTACAGTTTTTGACTGCATGGCCAGTATCAAGGGCAGTACCATTCAGCCCAGACTTTTTATGTTCCCATCTGTTGTAGAGAGCTTCCAGGTTTTCTATGAAAGCAGCTTTGATGTTATCCTCTTTTAATACCCTTGTGATTTTAGTCCACAGATTTATCTCATTTGGGCATACCCAAAAACACTTCCGTTTTAATACTGCTTGTAGATAGTTCTTGGATATCTGCACAAGGGGCGTGACACCAATTTCCACAAAAATGACAATTTATCCATGTGGAAGCCCGTTTGTTTGACCGCAGACTACACAGAGCTTCATAATGATTTGAATGGTTGATTTACTGTAATTCTACTAGCAACCTCTTGAATATTCTATTAATAACCTCCTTAAATGAAGCTCTAGCTATTTGTATTTCTATTTCTAACTGTACTTGTATATTGGACAGCTTACCGTGTACGTTCCTGATTTATATTCATTGTTTGTGTTTGATAAGGGCGCCTACAACCCCATCCGTTTACAGTCTGCTTTATTGTCCAACGAATCCGTTTGAAACCAGTCAAGGGTTCGGACCAGTCGATCTGATCTGATCAGTGGGTCACTTATTTAAAACATACTGGTCGGTGATTTGGGCTAACACATGAAGGATCTACTGGAAATTATCTACCCGAGTAATATGTGATTTGATTGATACAAAAGTACAACTTGCGTGTTGAAGAAACCGGTGATTTCTGGCAGCTCCTACAATGACGAACGGTCGAGCCTCAACCCTTGTTTATCAATCGCTGTATCTAGCTTTTCTAGTTTTTTTTTTCATCTCCACCACAATAAATGCTATATTATCACTATAGTTGACTGGTAGAAATTTTGGAGGAAGGACGCTTTTTCTGTAGTAATAATTGCTTCTCGTTGTGTATATTGCGACCGCTGGTAACTACAAGTTATCTGGTAGAGTTATTATTGAAAGAATTAAGAGTAAGACGGAGAATAGGATAGCAGATGAACAAGGAGGCTTTAGGAAAGGTAGGGGGTGTGTGGACCAGGTGTTTACAGTGAAACATATAAGTGAACAGTATTTAGATAAGGCTAAAGAGGTCTTTGTGGCATTTATGGATTTGGAAAAGGCGTATGACAGGGTGGATATTGGGGCAATGTGGCAGATGTTGCAGGTGTATGGTGTAGGAGGTAGGTTACTGAAAGCAGTGAAGAGTTTTTATGAGGATAGTGAGGCTCAAGTTAGAGTATGTAGGAAAGAGGGAAATTATTTCCCAGTAAAGGTAGGCCTTAGACAAGGATGTGTGATGTCACCGTGGTTGTTTAATATATTTATAGATGGGGTTGTAAGAGAAGTAAATGCGAGGGGTTTGGCAAGAGGCGTGGAGTTAAAAGATAAAGAATCACACATAAAGTGGGAGTTGTCACAGTTGCTCTTTGCTGATGACACTGTGCTCTTGGGAGATTCTGAAGAGAAGTTGCAGAGATTGGTGGATGAATTTGGTAGGGTGTGCAAAAGAAGAAAATTAAAAGTGAATACAGGAAAGAGTAAGGTTATGAGGATAACAAAAAGATTAGGCGATGAAAGATTGGATATCAGATTGGAGGGAGAGAGTATGGAGGAGGTGAATGTATTCAGATATTTGGGAGTGGACATGTCAGCGGATGGGTCTATGAAGGATGAGGTGAATCATAGAATTGATGAGGGGAAAAGGGTGAGTGGTGCACTTAGGAGTCTGTGGAGACAAAGAACTTTGTCCTTGGAGGCAAAGAGGGGAATGTATGAGAGTATAGTTTTACCAATGCTCTTATATGGGTGTGAAGCATGGGTGATGAATGTTGCAGCGAGGAGAAGGCTGGAGGCAGTGGAGATGTCATGTCTGAGGGCAATGTGTGGTGTGAATATAATGCAGAGAATTCGTAGTTTGGAAGTTAGGAGGTGCGGGATTACAAAAACTGTTGTCCAGAGGGCTGAGGAAGGGTTGTTGAGGTGGTTCGGACATGTAGAGAGAATGGAGCGAAACAGAGTGACTTCAAAAGAGTGTATCAGTCTGTAGTGGAAGGAAGGCGGGGTAGGGGTCGGCCTAGGAAAGGTTGGAGGGAGGGGGTAAAGGAGGTTTTGTGTGCGAGGGGCTTGGACTTCCAGCAGGCATGCGTGAGCATGTTTGATAGGAGTGAATGGAGACAAATGGTTTTTAATACTTGACGTGCTGTTGGAGTGTGAGCAAAGTAACATTTATGAAGGGGTTCAGGGAAACCAGCAGGCCGGACTTGAGTCCTGGAGATGGGAAGTACAGTGCCTGCACTCTGAAGGAGGGGTGTTAATGTTGCAGTTTAAAAACTGTAGTGTAAAGCACCCTTCTGGCAAGACAGTGATGGAGTGAATGATGGTGATAGTTTTTCTTTTTCAGGCCACCCTGCCTTGGTGGGAATCAGCTAGTGTGATATAAAAAAAAAAAAAAAAAAAAAAAAAGCAGATATGGTGATGCACTTACTCATATTATGATTATCTTTCTTTTGTCGATCCTTTATGAAAGCGACCATCTGCTGGTCATTAACAGGAGGCTCTGACTTAACCTGAGCAACATCTGATGGGCAAGAGTTGGAGGTCTTGCCCATGTAGCCATTGAGTCCTAGCAGGTCACATATAGAGCCTGGCACACTACTGTTCAACTGCTGAGGAAGAGAAAAATATATCAATTAGTCAGTTTTTTTCAATATTGATTAAAAAGTAATTTTAAATTCTGAACATTGAAAGTCAATTTTCCAGAATTCCATAAAATATAATCTAATTTTAAGACTGCTTATGTGAAAAGCACTTAATCAAAAACATCCAACTAAAGAAAATAAATACTGTATTCTTTTCAAAAAGCAGGGGTTAGGGTGCCTAGATATTGGAGAAGGGCTGGTGATCCAAGGAAGTACTGCTAGCCTTCCCTTCCCTTCAGGACAAATTTCATTATCTCCCATTCCCAGGTGCTTTAAGACCTTTACAAGTTTAGCACTTCGAATATAATAATTAGTTAAGTTTCACTCGCTGTGCGATCCCAAAGAGGTATCCTCATACCCCATAAGCCGAGCCCCCTCTACCTCAATGCTTGGAGAAGAAATAGTACTGAGCATAGCTTAAGATTTTAATGCACTTAATTAGTATGTGCACCGATGATTTGAAGTTAATCAGAAAGACAAGTTATTCCACTGACACTAATAGGCCAACTTCAATGAAAATAGGAAACTTACACTTACACAGCCCTAAATCAATTTGAACCTTCCACTATGATCCACCAGCTTTGAAAACTTGAACCAATTAAAAGAAGCATTCTCAAGTCATCACATATTAAGACTTGAAGCTGATAGGATGAGACTTCGCAAATGATAAAAAAAAAAAAATCAAAGTTCCCAGTTTCAATACAGCTGGCCAAATTCAGCACTTACACAGCCAGAATTTAATCCAAACCTTTATGATACACCAGCATTTAAGGTTTGAATTCAATCAGAAGAGGCATTCTCCAGTTAATGTACAGAAACCAGTTTGTTCACTGAAATTTGCTAATTATATCTTACACAACCCAAAATCAATGTGAAGCTTTCCTCAAAGGGCAGGGGGGATAACCACACCAGTGCTAACCCTATAGATGTGTCATGATTCTGGTAAAGGACTTTATCAAAGGCATTGGACATATTCTCTTCCCGTGGGTTGAACTTGATTGCCTCCCATTTTCCCTATGGGTTTAGCACTCCCCTGCCCATAAAAAAAAAGTCACCAGCATTCTAGTTATAGCATGGAAACAAATTTAATAAAAAAATTTGCATATTACAATTTAGCTCAAAATGAATGTGAATCTTCCTTTATGCAAAACTTACTCACCATCATCGAAAGTTTGAGCTAATTAAAAAGTGCACTGTTCTGGGGGTAATGATTCAAAGTTCAATAAGTATGTTACTAAAATGGAAAATTTACATATACAACCCTAAATCTATTTGGTGTCATTCTGTCCAAAAGAGGCATATTCAAGTTATTTTAAGGGAAAAAATACACCATTTTTACAATGGCAATTTTGCATTTACACACTCCAATAACAATCTCAACCTCCTTTTAAGTAGGAATACCAGTAGTGAAAGTTTAAAAACCATCAGAAGCGGTTTTCTCTTGTTATTGCAGAAATGAAAAATCTGGAATGGTCCACATAAAATTGATGGGAGGGCACCTGCACATCCCAATAGTTGTATGAACCTTTCCATAGTTACAGTACGCCATGACTGAAAATCTGAAGATCCTTAGATGAGGTAATTATAAACGAGTCTTGGAAAATAAGATCAGGCTTAATTATACCTTTCAGTGAATTACAAGTGTAAAAGACTAGGTATCTTCCACATGTTGGCTAAATATGTTCATGATAATTATCTACATAATCTACAAACCGACTGATATTTTTATCAGAAACCACTTTATAGGACAGACAGGAAGGAAAGTCTCCCAACTTAACAATCAACTAACCCATTAATGAATGGGTTGGTTGACTGTACATGGTAAAAGTCACAACACCGTCACTGGAAGAATTTATATCCAAAATATTTTTTTTCTGCTTAACAGTCCCACCGATGTTACTTATTTTTTTTTTTAAATTGCGATTCTTCATTGCCGCCGATGTAACTTAACTGGTTATAGATGTTTCCTTTGATATTTGGAAATGTTTGCGTCAGGATTCAAATTTCTTAAGATTTTTTTATACTGTATTTCATTTTTTTTCATATTTCATTAATGAATGGTTTTGAAATTAGATCAAATAATATGAAACTTCTAAAGACTATTTTATTTTACTATTATTTAAAACGTCTCTATTTCATTAATATTATGTCTTCGAAAGGTATTCCTATGTTAAATGTTGTAATTTAATTTTAATATGGTTTCCTTCCCCGACACAAAGTTAAAAAAATGCTTGTAAAACATATATAAAAAGTCAAGATTAACCTACAAATTGGAAGTGGAATCTGAAAACGTTTTGATTCGTTTTGGACCATTAGTAAATTATGACTTGATAACTGTCCAGATGTCCTCTAGGATTTTCTTAATTTGTAAGTTAATCATTGGTAGCAGACAACTTACCGCAGGAGGCACAGTGGAAGCCTGATGGTCGTAAGTCTTGAGACTGTCAGCAGCGTCCAGACCCTCCTCCAGGTTGAGAATCTCGTCGATAACATCCTCAACCTGTCGAAGAAAATCATCATCAGTACCTACCAAGTGTTATGCAGTTCAGTAAAACGCTCGGCTAACAACCTAAAGGACCTGGGTTTGATTCTCTGGCAGGTGAGAAGTATGGGAAAGTCTCCTGAAACCTGCTGCCCCCTTTCACTTAGCAGAAAAATATCAGTGTTAGTCGAAAGTTGTGGAGAGAATCCTAGTGGTAGATTATTATCAATATTACCAGGTTTTGAAATAAGCTGAGCTACGATAATGGTTGTAAGTTCATCAGAGTAAAAGTGAATTATTTCGTGAGGTTCCAGATAATTTGTAAGGGTTCTATGGTTTCGCAGAATTACTGACAAATCTCGTACAATTCTGTAGTAAAAGATTTTAGCCGATAACTATTAACACGCCTTGTCGTCTGTTTGGTTACTAACTGATAAAACGTGTGAAATATGATTGCCTGACCACTACTATAATGGGTCTTGTTCATTCAGATTTCACTAACTCTAGTTATTATTATTATTATTATTATAATAATCAAAAAAGAAGCGCTAAGCCACAAGGACAATACAGCAACTCTAGTTATTACATACTACATATATTTTTCATTTTTTAGTATTGCTGTAATGCATTTTTACTTGATTTGCCAAATTATCTAGATTTTGTTTAAGATTTTTACCTCGTACACCCATATAGCAAGATTTTTTCTGAAGAACTAATCACTATTCCTTAGGGCACTTTTTTTTTTGGTCAATTTAGGTTATGTACATAAACATTTTAACACGTTATGACTTATCTTGAGCAGTTCAGCGACACTCCTAAATCAATCATAATAAAATCACATTACGGAAGTTTAATTTGCTTTCATTCTCATCTTTATTAAAGCCGAGGACTCGTGAATAAAATGTGGCTTCACACAGCCGTGGAGTTGTTTATAAAATTGCCTTTGGTTTACAAGATCGCAACCTGGTTCTTACAAGACCAGGGGATGGGAGAGTTTCAATGGAGAGGAATAAATGGGATTAGGTCAGGGGTTTCAAATAGAGTTAGAGCTAAAGAAGGAGTAGCAATAATGTTGAAGGATAAGCTATGGCAGGAAAAGAGGGACTACAAATGTATAAATTCAAGGATTATGTGGAGTAAAATAAAGATTGGATGTGAAAAGTGGGTTATAGTAAGCGTGTATGCACCTGGAGAAGAGAGAAGTGTAGAGGAGAGAGAGAGATTCTGGGAAATGTTGAGTGAATGCATGGGGAGTTTTGAATCAAGTGTGAGAGTAATGGTGGTTGGGGATTTAAATGCTAAAGTGGGTAAAAATGTTATGGAGGGAGTAGTAGGTAAATTTGGGGTGCCAGGGGTAAATATAAATGGGGAGCCTTTAATTGAGCTATGTGTAGAAAGAAATTTGGTAATAAGTAATACATATTTTATGAAAAAGAGGATAAATAAATATACAAGGTATGATGTAGCACGTAATGAAAGTAGTTTGTTAGATTATGTATTGGTGGATAAAAGGTTGATGGGTAGTCTCCAGGATGTACATGTTTATAGAGGGGCAACTGATATATCGGATCATTATTTAGTTGTAGCTACAGTTAGAGTAAGAGGTAGATGGGAAAAGAGTAAGGTGGCAACAACAAGTAAGAGGGAGGTGAAAGTGTATAAACTAACGGAGGAGGAAGTTCGGGCGAGATATAAGTGACTATTGGCAGAAAGGTGGGCTAGTGCAAAAAATAGTAGTGGGGGGGTTTGAAGAGGGTTGGAATAGTTTTAAAAATGCAGTATTAGAATGTGGGGCAGAAGTTTGTGGTTATAGGAGGGTGGGGGCAGGAGGAAAGAGGAGTGATTGGTGGAATGATGAAGTAAAGGGTGTGATAAAAGAGAAAAAAGTAGCTTACGAGAGGTTTTTACAAAGCAGAAGTGTTATAAGAAGAGCAGAGTATATGGAGAGTAAAAGAAAGGTGAAGAGAGTGGTGAGAGAGTGTAAAAGGAGAGCAGATGAAAGAGTGGGAGAGGCACTGTCAAGAAATTTTAATGAAAATAAGAAAAAATTTTGGAGTGATTTAAACAAGTTAAGAAAGCCTAGGGAAAGTATGGATTTGTCAGTTAAAAACAGAGTAGGGGAGTTAGTAGATGGGGAGAGGGAGGTATTAGGTAGATGGCGAGAATATTTTGAGGAACTTTTAAATGTTGAGGAAGAAAGGGAGGCGGTAATTTCATGCACTGGCCAGGGAGGTATACCATCTTTTAGGAGTGAAGAAGAGCAGAATGTAAGTGTGGTGGAGGTACGTGAGGCATTACGTAGAATGAAAGGGGGTAAAGCAGCTGGAACTGATGGGATCATGACAGAAATGTTAAAAGCAGGGGGGGATATAGTGTTGGAGTGGTTGGTACTTTTGTTTAATAAATGTATGAAAGAGGGGAAGGTACCTAGGGATTGGCAGAGAGCATGTATAGTCCCTTTATATAAAGAGAATGGGGACAAAAGAGATTGTAAAAATTATAGAGGAATAAGTTTACTGAGTATACCAGGAAAAGTATACGGTAGGGTTATAATTGAAAGAATTAGAGGTAAGACAGAATGTAGGATTGCGGATGAGCAGGGAGGCTTCAGAGTGGGTAGGGGATGTGTAGATCAAGTGTTTACATTGAAGCATATATGTGAACAGTATTTAGATAAAGGTAGGGAAGTTTTTATTGCATTTATGGATTTAAAAAAGGCATATGATAGAGTGGATAGAGGAGCAATGTGGCAGATGTTGCAAGTATATGGAATAGGTGGCAAGTTACTAAATGCTGTAAAGAGCTTTTATGAGGATAGTGAGGCTCAGGTTAGGGTGTGTAGAAGAGAGGGAGAATACTTCCCGGTAAAAGTAGGTCTTAGACAGGGATGTGTAATGTCACCATGGTTGTTTAATATATTTATAGATGGGGTTGTAAAAGAAGTAAATGCTAGGGTGTTCGGGAGAGGGGTGGGATTAAATTATGGGGAATCAAATTCAAAATGGGAATTGACACAGTTACTTTTTGCTGATGATACTGTGCTTATGGGAGATTCTAAAGAAAAATTGCAAAGGTTAGTGGATGAGTTTGAGAATGTGTGTAAAGGTAGAAAGTTGAAAGTGAACATAGAAAAGAGTAAGGTGATGAGAGTATCAATTGATTTAGATAAAGAAAAATTGGATATCAAATTGGGGAGGAGGAGTATGGAAGAAGTGAATGTTTTCAGATACTTGGGAGTTGACGTGTCGGCGGATGGATTTATGAAGGATGAAGTTAATCATAGAATTGATGAGGGAAAAAAGGTGAGTGGTGCATTGAGGTATATGTGGAGTCATAAAACGTTATCTATGGAGGCAAAGAAGGGAATGTATGAAAGTATAGTAGTACCAACACTCTTATATGGATGTGAAGCTTGGGTGGTAAATGCAGCAGCGAGGAGACGGTTGGAGGCAGTGGAGATGTCCTGTCTAAGGGCAATGTGTGGTGTAAATATTATGCAGAAAATTCGGAGTGTGGAAATTAGGAGAAGGTGTGGAGTTAATAAAAGCATTAGTCAGAGGGCAGAAGAGGGATTGTTGAGGTGGTTTGGTCATTTAGAGAGAATGGATCAAAGTAGAATGACATGGAAAGCATATAAATCTATAGGGGAAGGAAGGAGGGGTAGGGGTCGTCCTCGAAAGGGTTGGAAAGAAAGGGTAAAGGAGGTTTTGTGGGCGAGGGGCTTGGACTTCCAGCAAGCGTGCATGAGAGTGTTAGATAGGAGTGAATGGAGACGAATGATACTTGGGACCTGACGATCTGTTGGAGTGTGAGCAGGGATTTAGTGAAGGGATTCAGGAAAACCGGTTATTTTCATATAGTCGGACTTGAGTCCTGGAAATGGGAAGTACAATGCCTGCACTTTAAAGGAGGGGTTTTGGATATTGGCAGTTTGGAGGGATTGTTGTGTATCTTTATACGTATATGCTTCTAAACTGTTGTATTCTGAGCACCTCTGCAAAAGCAGTGATAATGTGTGAGTGTGGTGGAAGTGTTGAATGATGATGAAAGTATTTTCTTTTTGGGGATTTTCTTTCTTTTTTGGGTCACCCTGCCTCGGTGGGAGACGGCCGACTTGTTGAAATATATATATATATATATATATATATATATATATATATATATTATATATATATATATATATATATTATATAATGTCGTGCCGAATATGTATAACTGGTCAATCAGCAAGAACTCATTTAATATTAAGTCCTTTCTAAAATTTTCTCTTATACGTTTAAAGATATATTTTTTCATTAATGTTGATGTAAAAATTTATAATTTTGCACCAAAAGGAACTTAGAAAACTTACCTAACCTTATTATAACAAGCGCAATTTATTTTAGCCTAACATAACTAAATATATTTTAGATTTGTTTACAGTAATTTAATACTAAACAAACACAGTTAAATATATTTTTTTCGCTAGGTTAAGAATGATTTTGGCGAAATTATTGCATACACAAATTTTCACTTGTCCTATATGGCAAGATGAGCGTTGCTATTTAAGCCAAGATCGCAAGTTTTGCCTATTCGGCACGAGATATATATATATATATATATATATATATATATATATATATATATATAGGAAACAGCTTAAAATGGTGAAGAATCTTCAAAAAGTCACTCAATAGAACCGTTAGTAAACCTAATCTCAATGAAATACCGATCGAAACATTTATCTTAAATTATTCCAGACAATACATACCAGCACAACGGTCTCCTGCCGCCCTTAAACTGGTGTGTTATAAATGGTATCTGATGAACCATTTATTAGGCAAGATTATCTTAATGTCTTGATGAAGCCTTTATTACAATATTTCCTTTAAGATATGAGTGAAACATTGTTATGATAAAAATTCACATTCTTTTCATTTAATACGTTTGTTTCCACTTTGTGTATCAGTACCAATGTTAATTATATTCATAGGCAAGCGCTAAACCCGTGAGACTTGTATAGCGCTGGGAATGGGAAGTAATCAGGTTTGATTCTATGAAGGGTAGGGGGGGTTGCTCCAATTCCTTGGATCAAGACTCTACCAGCTTCAAGGGTGGGAAGTAGTGGAAATCATATTGGCTATATCATACCCCCTCCACCCTTTAATGGTGGCGAGTGGCTCTTAATCTAAGAAATTGGATATATGCTCCAATTTCTTGGATTAAATCTGAATATGAGACAGAACAGCTCTCTTGTGAGATCCTATTAATGATCACTGTTAATTGGACGATGATCTCGCGATAAGAGGTCACTATTTTTCAAGTTCCGTCGTCTTTCAGGAAGGTGCCCTGATGCTATTGAAGTGCTATTGAATGGGAGTGTAGCTCCTACGGGTTTAGGGCCTACCCTTGAATACAATATTTTTACTGAATCGTTGACCCAAACTGATGCCACTAAACCTCTATTCTTACCTATCATCTTTCACCATCTATCATAGTAATGTCTACTCTGCTCATGTTATTGAGCACATTCACAAAGGTGTGATTTAAATACTGAAATGACCATTTTTGACTAAGATGATACTGGTCACAAGTTCGATTTCTGCAAAACTCCTATTTTCGAAATGTTTTATAAGCATCACTGCGAATTTCAGTTTAGAATACATATACTTGAGTTATACTAATACTGCCCGCTGGTGACGTAACAAGTGACCTAGCATGAGAACAGCAGTAAAAGTGAACCTAACTGCCTGGCTGTGGGTACAGGCTGGGCTTCTCACTTTCTATTTACCAACCAAACATGGCATCAGTGTCTGCCTACATACTTCCATAACTCTACCCCGGCCCTGCACCCTTTTCACACTCACACCATTACATGCAAGTATTAATTATAATACGATTAATGATGGATGCATATTCTACTTGAAGTAACAGTGAAGTATTTATATTCAAGCAATCATCAAATTACTTTATGCATATGATGAGATAAGATTTCGTTCGGATTTTTAACCCCGGAGGGTTAGCCACCCAGGATAACCCAAGAAAGTCAGTGCGTCATCGAGGACTGTCTAACTTATTTCCATTGGGGTCCTTAATCTTGTCCCCCAGGATGCGACCCACACCAGTCGACTAACACCCAGGTACCTATTTGCTGCTAGGTGAACAGGACAACAGGTGTAAGGAAACGTGTCGAAATGTTTCCACCCGCCGGGAATCGAACCCGGGCCCTCCGTGTGTGAAGCGGGAGCTTTAGCCACCAGGCCACCGGGCCACCATTCTAAGAATGTACCAGATTTATGAGCTAAGTTTATTGAAATGCATAAACAGGTTTTTATATCTTAATTTATAATTGATGAATACCAATGTGTATACAAGCTTCGAAACGTTTATCAGAATATATAAATTGTTCATACGTTTCGTGTTATTGCAAAACATGACTAATTCTAATAAACTCAAATCATGAAATAATTAAATGAATAGTCGCTTCACATCGAAAAACCTCACATCGTACAATAAAACAAAATGATAAAATTACGAATTATTATAGTTGTAAGATTAGTAAAGCAAATTTTAAAGAATTTAAAGATATGAGATAAATTCCGATTTACAGATAGCTGAGACGTAACTAATGGCGTATTACCAAGGTCAGTCTTACCATCAGTCCCAGCCTAAGAAACAAGACACAAAGGTCATCAGTGATGAATTACGTAGTACAATATCAAACTTTGCCAGTAACAAAACTAGAGATCCAAGTTTCATTACATGAGTGTCAAATGTAACAAGTTCTAAAAAACTTAGTAACTTAAGATACACACGACAGTGTTAGTAAGTGAAAAGTAATAAATATTGTAAAATATAAACATCAGAGACAATTAAAACAAATTATTATAAACAAATTATGATGTGAGAAGACGCAGAAAAACAATTTAGGCTTCATTGTCAAACCACTCTGGTTTGGATTCCGGAAAGAATGTTCCTTGTATAAAGCATTGATTGAAACTTCCTATTCTAAAATATTGCTTATAGCTTTTCACTATATCAGGAAGGTTACTGACAGCCTTTTCAATGTCCAATATCCAATGATGAAAATGTTAACTAAGCAAAAAAAAAAAAAAAAAAAAAGTATGAAACCAGTTTAGAAAAGGTGAATATATTTATTATTTACTTTTGGAAGGTGAAGAGTGAGAGGTGGCTTATAACAAGTATTTAATGTTATTAAGGAGCATGAGAATCTTTATTCAAATACTATACTATTGTCTAATTAAACTTAATACGCAACATTAAGGTTATATGCAAAAGATCTGTCCAAGAAAGCGAAATACTAAATTTTTAATAGAGAAGAAATCATATGGAACAGACTAAAAGTAGTAATCGAGGATAATGCGAGATATATTTTCAAAATAAACTGCTTACTACTTGTCTTTAAATCCACTCATAATATTGTTTTTGTGGTCTTAACGTTCATAAACCAACAACTGGTGCTGTTTCATTATCTTCGTATACCCTCTGTATACGAAGTTGTTAGCATAATAAAGTGAAAATTGTAATTATAACACTTAAAAACGCCCTCACTGCTAATTCTCGATATCCGAACAGCTGTTGACATCATCATCCAGAAGAGCTGGTGTTTGTGTAGCCCAACCCTAAGCTAACACAGATTTCAGGTAGTCATGGAGTATGTTTTCAATATAAATAAATGTGAGATCAATTGTAATAATAAGAACATTTAAACGACAACTCGATCACTTTCCTTTTTAATTTCCAAGCATAAGCCCTACATGCTCATCTCCCGCCAACCTTAAATTATCTTTGATCATATGAATTACTATAAACAAAGAATGATATAACTAGCATACGCGTTACCAGTGTCGAGAATTGGTCTAGCCACTGAGACCAAACTCCCATTTTTGAATGCCTGATCAACAAATATGCTGCTGCCAGCAGTCTGCAGGCCCAGTTAAATATCACAATCTGACTGACCTGGCATTGCATGCAAAAGTCTAATTTCCTCTTTAAAATTTCTACTTTTTTTCACAGTATTTCTTATATTTACTGGTAGTTAGTTTAATATGTTTATTATGCACCCCATACCCATCCTGTGGGCGGTAGTCAAAAGATTACAGAGGTACATAATTGGTCCAGGGACTGGGCCTCAAAGTTTTGATAGCTGAGCAAGTTACAGAGGTAATGAATTCACAATTTACAAAGGTAATGAACTCACAATTTACAAAGGTAATGAACTCCAGGTAGGTCTAGTCACAATCATGACAAGTTACAAAGGTATTTACAGATTACAGAGGTACACAATGGGTCCAGGGACCGGGCTCCAAAGTTTTGATGGCTGAACTAGGTACAAGGTAATGAACTCACAAGTTACAAAGGTAATGAACTCACAAGTTACAAAGGTAATGAATACTGTAAGAATGGTTACTTACGTTTATACATGGCTGCAATCATGAACAAATTTTAGAGTAATGAGCAGTTCACACTTCCACACCCGGTCACAACTGTAGTGAGTTATTGGTGCAAATGTTGATTGCTGAGTCTCTCTCTCTCACACACACACACACACACATACAAATTCATACACACACACACATAAACACACACACACACACACACACACTCACACACACACACACACACACTCATACACACACTCATACACACACACACTCATACTCACACACACACACACACACACACACACACACACACACACACACACACACACACACACACACACACACACACACTGGTAGAAACTTGAAATGCCGACCACAGATGTTAACAAAGTGTTTTGTGGTCTTGCTATTGTACCCCTGATCTCCACTTGGTATATACACGCCATGGCCACTTTATTACGTACACCATTCTAGTACTGGGTGGAGTGCCCCCCCTTACCCCAGCAGAACAACTTGAATTCTTCGTGGCAGGGATTCAGCAAGGTGTTGGAAACATTCCTTAGAGATCCTGGTCCATGTTGACGTGATAGCATCAGACAGTTGCTGCAGATCTGTCGGCTGCACATTCATGCTGCGAATTTCCTGTTCGACCACATAACTACCATCTGCAAGTCGCAGCAGAAATCATGATTCGCCATACCAGGCAACGTTTTCTCCAATCTTCAACAATCCAATTTTGGTAAGCCTTTGCCCACTTTAGCCTCAGTTTCCTATTCTTAGCTGACAGGAATGGAACCCAGAGTGGTCTTTGGACTTCTGCTGCTGTAATCCATCCATTTCAAGGTTCGACGTGTTGTGCATTCAGAGATCCTTTTCTGCATATTACTGTTGTAACGTGTGGTTATTTTGAGTTTAGTCAACTTCTTGTCAGCTTGAACCAGTCGGACCATTCTCCTCTGAGGAACATGAAGGTCCAACGAAGACAAGGACACATTAATATATTCATGTAAAATTATAAAACATGAAGGTTCAACAAAGACAAGGACACATTAATACATCCATGTAAAATTATGAAACAGTGAGGGGCGGGGTCAGTGTCATTGATAGAACACTACGTCAGGAGAATGGAGCTATATAAGCAGGGAATAAGACAGTTTTATCCAAGACATTCTCGTGCCTCTCAGGTAAATAATTGGTTATAATCATAACCACAAATTTTAATGGGGTGATGACCAAAAGCTCCAGCTGTGGGTCATCATATGACTAAGACCCGTGTCAGGAAACACTTTTCCAGTTTCCTGACAAACCTTACCTAATCCAGTTTTATCCACTGTCACGTCCCGAGGCAATAAGACATCCTCTTCATTTTTTTTTTTTTTTTTTTTTTTGTTATTACAACGCAAAACTGAATTCATAAAATAAATTGTTAACCTGAAGCTCCCCTTAACAATGAATAACTATTAAGAAGAAATCTCTCACTGAATATAAAGCAATAGGAGAATTATCAAAGCATTAGCTTAATTACCACAATCAACAAATCTGGGTCAAATACGTAAAATATTTGTAAATTGAGTGTAAACTGCATTTATATAGGTAACTATCGACAGTGCTATCAAAGTGCCTAGCACATCAAAGCACCAAGCCTGCTTTACCTTAACCTAGCTCGTCAAAGAAACATTACTAACAAAATCAAGCCTGTCTTACCCTAACGAGTACCAGGAATGCCACTCAACATTTTTTTTAAATACTGTACCAACAAATCAAATATTCGAACAAGGCCAAACCAGGTACCAAATTATAAAACCAGCATAAAATGCGAGTAAGGTTTACGACTACACTCAGCGGAACTCGGACATTAGTTTACAATTTACAACACGTACAACGTATGTACACCATTGAATAAGTATTTCTTGGGGAAATTGTTATTTTGGGAGATACTAGCAGAAATAGTGAATTTATTCTGGTTGCACATCACTTCTGAACCAACATTTAGTACTGGGTCATCTCACGATACTGATTGAATGTAAACAAAGACGCGCCAGTATTGACGGTGCAGTAAGGTTAATTTTCGCTAGATTCTTAGACTGGGTTAGGTTTGTTTCGTTAAGTCACGTTTTTTTTTACCATTTCCATAACAAAACAATATCGCAACTGTAAACAAAATACTGCACAACTCAAACTAAATTAATGACTAAATTAAATTAATCCCCTCAGTAGTAATCGTCTACTTTTACCAAATATGTTTATCTTCCACTCTTCTGACCTGTCACACACAGACCATTTCTTATTATTCATTTTTTTTTTAATTAATTTCATGAGGGTGGGAGAGGGGATGCTATGATTTTCAATCAACATCTTTAAACACGTTCAGGCTACGTAGTTTTAAAATGAGATTTATTTTTCAAATTACTATTAGTCGCCAGTGAGAATATTCTCTCGGTATCATCAGAAGAATGGGCAAGGACATTAATTTTTAGACTCTGGTTATATAATAACCACAAGTCCAGGTAAGTAGTCCATTAAAACAATTGAAAGATCATGCTCTATAACAAAGGCACAAAGCTTCAATTCTGAGGTTCTAAACTTTTCAATAATCGATGACACTAGTTCTGGAAAAACTTACCTTACAATGAGTTCTCTTTTTTTTTTTTTTTTTTTTTTTTGGTGTCTTTCAAGTAATGTCACAATAATACTATTTTACAGTTAGTTGTACAGTACAAAACTATTTGTTTTCAGTATTCTCATTTGTACATACATGGATAAAATTTGCCATTTTGTTACCACTTTATTCGGAATTTATGCTTATTACTTTTCAAGTGTTTTATTTTTGCCACAATTGTTGATATTTGAATCCTCAGATTAATTTGTCAAATTTCTTTTGTATTCACTTCTCTATCAGAAGAACTAAACTCAAAAAATATTTAGTAAACAAATCCAGGTGAAGGATCACTAACATAGACATATGAGACACACAAACAATATTAAAAATGCAGGACATTGGATTGGGTGTGGTGGAGAATTATAAAATGTGGCTGGATAACGAACCACGCATGATAAACCCGCCCATGTTGATGGAACACACTTAGAACTCGGAAACTTTTTCTAAAAAACTGCTTATCAATCAAATTATTTGCACATTCACCATGGTAAATTGTATAGTTAATAATTTACATTGCATCAAATGATTTAATTAAATGTTGATTTTACTGTATTTATGCGAGTAGTGATATATAAGATTCAAGGCTGGTCCACGATGAGGATTTTCCAGCAATGATCCCATTTAGTACAAGTACCTGATACTTAATATTTAATTAAGTCATACTATAAGTACTTTAAGCGGTTAAAAATACTAAATCTGGTACTTTAGTACCAAAAGCGCAACCCCGTGAGCCACACGAATCGAGAACTTATGTAAAGAAGAAACCATCAACCTGCACGTACTGCCAATAAGATATGCATTATGTGGCTCACCAAGTTTACTAACGCCGTCATGCTAGAATTTAGTGAATAATTTATCCACAAGTATATTCAACAACAAAATTATGGAAAAAAATGTGAATCCTGGAAAGAAGCCTACTTCGTAATGTAATGCTGCTTCCCTCTGGATTAATAATTGTGTCAGTTTGTCAGGAGATAAAAAAAAAGTAACAAAAGCAGCAAATATTCACATAGTATATAAGGCCACGAGTGTGTCATATTACTGAGCATAATAACTTAAATTCTAAGACAAAAACCATTACAGCTTATATATAATACTGCAATTACGCACACGAGCATCAGGTGTGTGGGTGGTGAATTCTGTAGCATGAGACCTGGGCGAACGTGCATGTTCCTGTGTCGCTTAGGAAGGATATGCATGTTTATTTGCTAGATGGTTTGGGAATTTTACCGTCAAACCATGATCGTGCGCGCGCACACAGATACACACACATGCAAAGCTTCTGGATTATGTGAATGACATACCAGATGGGATTGATTCACATGTATCCCTGTTATCTGATGTAAATCTAATTAGAATAAAAACAGATGAGGACAAGACTCAGATACATAATGGACACAGCAAGAGTGGTTGCTTGAATTCAACTTCAGGAAGTGCAAGGTAATGGAGATTAGGGAGGCAAGAAGACAGTATATAGAGTGTAGACTCTGGGGACAGGCTGTAGATCTCACTCAAAGAGAAAGACCTATGGGTGAGCAATAATGCTTGGTATATAGTCAGAGACTCACATCAGCCGAATAACGTCTGCAGTCAATTCTTGTCTAGCAGAACTAAGAGTAGGCTTTATGAATATCAACAAAAAATTCATTTCGGGGCCCTGTATACAACATACGTCAGCTCTTCTTGGAGTATGCAGCATCAGTTTGGAACCCGCATCTAAGAAATCATGTTAAATTAAAAGAAGTGCAGATGTAAGGAGACTAGTTTCAGGACTTTGGCAGACGATGCACCATCCCCCCAATGAAAAGCAGGGGTGTCACTAGCACGTTAAGAGACCATACAATAAGTGTCAGGGGCCCGAGACTGTTCAACTGCCTCCCAGCACACATAAGGGGGATTACCAACAGACCCCTGGCAGTCTTCAAGCTGGCACTGGACAAGCACCTAAAGTCAGTTCCTGATCAGCCGGGCTGTGGCTCGTACGTTGGTTTGCGTGCAGCCAGCAGCAACAGCCTGGTTGATCAGGCTCTGATCCACCAGGAGGCCTGGTCACAGACCGGGCCGCGGGGGCATTGACCCCCGGAACTCTCTCCAGGTAAACTCCAGGTATGAGCCACGAGGAGAGGCTAACTGCCCAAAATACACCGCCATGTTAGTGGCTTTCTTTGTGCTTAACAACACTTTATAAACGGAATGGACTCTAACGACACTAGAACCAGAGGAGACATTATAACATACAACATGTTTAGAGGAATTGATAGGATACACAGGGAAACTGGTACTCGGGGGCACAGCTCCAGTTAAAGACACACGAGTCACAGGGATGTCAGGAAGTGTTTCTTCAGTCTCAGCGCGATCGGTAAGTGAAAACCTTGACGAAGTGGAGGTAGACGCTATACAGTTTCACAGGAAGGTACGATAGGGCCCACGAGGCTAGGAGTGAATCAGGTAAGCAGCAAGTTGATAGGCGGGTCCAGTAGCTAAAACTCGACCACTGCAACCACATAGACAAGTATGCGCGCGCACGCGCACACAAAAAGGCTGTGTATCGACAAGTGCCTTTGACAAATGGTAACTAACTTGCACACACCTTCATATACCTTCCACTTCTTAAAACAAATTAAGCAAGAGTGAGAAGGAAGGCTAACAAGGTATATTATCTCTACCCCTATGCATACCAACCAGACTGGCGCCCCTAGTGTCATTCTGCCGTAATGCTGCCAATTTAGCGAGAATTACACGTATCTAAATTACAGCAATGTTGAATCAGTTCCAACGACTTTCGAAAGATTAATAATTTTTGTAATATTGTTAAACTTTACGATAAAATCAACGACAGATAAACCTTGTTTTTACAGTATTGAAAATAACAGGCTCAGGGTATGGTAACAGTTGGAGAGTTGCAGTGGTCATTACTAGAGGGATGCTGGCTAGCGTCATTAAGATGCAAGTCGGCCTACCAGAAGCAAGGCCCGTCGGAGGGGCCTTGGTGGCCTGGTAATCATCTCATCTACGGTGATATTCCTACTGTAATATCAGCTTTCTAAACTCTTACCTACATATACCAGGCTTTTTGCTTAACTACAATACCCAGCACACTTTATTAACAGCCGGGAGATTCACCCACAATATCAGAGCAAGAAAGTCACCTGAAAGATTCTTAATGCTTCAATTCAGGCAAGTTTCAGACCTCTACAACCTTCTTGCCAAGAGTAAAACCAACACAGCCAACATTATTTCCAACATTATCAAGAACGTGGTAACTAAGATAAAAGCACTGTAAAGAAACTAGCGCTAGAGTGTCTATACTATCCCGTGTAGAGGATGCGAAAAACTATACGTTGGGTGACAATTCAAGAAGTCTGGAAGCATAAGAAACACTAGTACACGAAGCAGAAACGTTTTAAACAACATCCTGCTTGCATTATAATACATTGAAACCCCTACAACCATCTCTGGAGCTTCCAAGACGCCATGCTTTAGAGGTACGTAATAGCACCACAGGTGTTTAGAATTTGCTTTTGTCACTACCAATACAATTATATATATATATATATATGTGTGTGTGTGTGTGTGTGTGTGTGTGTGTGTGTGTGTGTGTGTGTGTGTGTGTGTGTGTGTGTGTGTGTGTGTGTGTGTGTGTGTGTGTGTGTCGTGCCGAATATTTAAAACTGGTCAATTAGCAGGAACTCATTTAAAATTAAGTCCTTTCTGAAATTTTCTCTTATACGTTTAAAGATATATATTTTTTCATTAATGTTAATGTAAAAAAAATTTTGCACCAAAAGAATCTTAGAAAGCTTACCTAACCTTATTGTAACAAGAACAATTTATTTTAGCCTAACCCAACTAAATATATTTTAGATTTGTTTACAATAATTTAATACTAAACAAACCCAGTTAAATATATTTTTTTCGTTAGGTTCAGAATGATTTTGGTGACATAATTGCATACACAAATTTTCACTTGTCCTATATGGCAAGATGAGCGTTGCTATTTAAGCCAAGATAGCAAGTTCTGGGCCGGGAGAATACCGGCGAATAAAAAAAAAAAAATCTGCCTATTCGGCACGACATATATAGTAGGTCATTTATTGGTAGTAGGGCATTTATTGAGGTGACGTTTCGGTCACCAGTTGTTTCATCGATCCAATACAGAGAAATAGTTAATGGAGTTTAAAGCTTATCAATTGCACGAAGGTCTAAAGCTATACGGTAACCATTTTATCATCAGACACGAATACTTATATATTATAATATATATATATATATATATATATATATATATATATATATATATATGCAAAACAACCACTATGAAAGAATAGAGAAATTCATAGTTCCTTGATAATGTGAGTAGTCACGAAAGCGCTTGGAATTTCTCTATTCTTTCATAGTGGTTGTTTTGCATATTCTGAAATCACCTGTTTACTGTGATCTTATTGCATATATATATATATATATATATATATATATATATATATATATATATATAAATATATATATAAAATGGTTACCGTATAGCTTTAGACCTTCGTGCAATTGATAAGCTTTAAACTCCATTAACTATTTCTCTGTATTGGATCGATGAAACAACTGGTGACCGAAACGTCACCTCAATAAATGTCCTACTACCATTGAGTTCTTTCTTACTTACCTACACTTTCAATTCTTTCCCTCAACAATAAAGCTTTATTCCTTTTTCCCTTGTGTACTACTCCGGTCAACAATGATATGATGAACTAAAAATTAATATAGCTCCTAGCTGAGATTTATTATTATTATTATTATTATTATTATTATTATTATTATTATTATTATCAAGTGAAGTGGTGATCACTTCTCTTGCAGCAAGATATACATTGAATTCTTTCTACGCAAAAGGGTTATTAGCTGAAAAATCACTCAAAATTCCCTTTAATTTTTTTTTTCATTTATTGGAGTAATTTCATGAGGCTCGGGCGAATGGTTGGCTTGTTGTCACTGTTCTGCATTTTCTTACTAAATCAGGTTCTGCCAAATAGTGGGTACTTAGGCACCCTCAAACTGCGCATAAGATTATGAATGCTTGGGCGTGGCAACGTCTGCGTATATTAGTAAGAGGCACCATTACACAGCACACAGAATAACAATTGCACTATGGACGGCCAAATGCA
This sequence comes from Cherax quadricarinatus, assembly GCF_038502225.1. NCBI lineage: Eukaryota > Metazoa > Arthropoda > Malacostraca > Decapoda > Parastacidae > Cherax > Cherax quadricarinatus. The sequence continues at coordinate 55,695,395 of NC_091302.1, read as the reverse complement.
TCGGTGATGTTTAACTATTTTATACCTAATGAAAATATCGAAACATGTACGAAGTGTATGTTTTCTAAACTTAAAATGAGAGAGATCAAACATTAAGAACATATGAAATCTAACTTGGGATAATTAATCTTCAAAAGTTTTTGGGATAGCTACTTCATAAATATGCCAAAAGTTGATCAGACGGAATAGTTTTAAAAGATGTGTAGCCTGTGATGACCAATTATGTACCTCTGTAATCTTTTGACTACCGCCCACAGGATGGGTATGGGGTGCATAATAAACATATTAAACTAAAAAGCCTGTGACGATTTCGAGGATTATTTTACCCTCGTAGCCCCGCCTGAGGCATGGCTTCCCTGTTGACTTGGTCAACTAAGTTGTTTTTACTAGCGGCCCGCGGGACCACATAGCTGTCACAACCAGGCTTAACTAACCCTTTATCTATAGGCAAGTTTTTACATTCTTTTTAATACTGGGAAATCAGTATGTCTGTCAGTCGTAAGTTTTTCTAGAATTCTCTAGAAGCTCTGCCTTAAGGCAAACTTTACTGATGACTGTTTGATCCATCAGGCTGTTGCTAGCGGCACGCAGGCCAACACGGCCATCACTACTTGGATGAGTACTGGTCCGGTTTCCTTTTGTAAACTTTCTATCACTGTTCTGTCTACAATTCATACATCACTCACACCACGAGCTACAAGAGAGAAATACACAGAAATCCTGTTAATACCTGGTATTCGAGGACCACCAAACAAATCCTCGACACACTTCCAAGGTACTAATTTTAGAGCCCAGAGCCGCGACCTCCTCAGACAAACACGCTTTCAGCGTCTGTTTATTTTGCTCTTCCAGTATTATACATTTAACGTAGTTAACCATGCTGCTTGCCTTTCTTGTTGGTTCTTTATATTATTATATTATTATTATTAGTAGTAGTAGTAGAAGTAGTAGTAGTAGTATTTAAAGAAATTCAACGTCCTCTTGTAATATAAATGATATGCGTACATATTTGAACGTTTCCTAGTGTTTGAAGCTACTACGCCGGGGACTTTTTTTTATTTGATTATTTTAAGTTAAAGATGCTTTTGTTAATGTTTGTATGACCTAATGTAAAATAAATAAGTTAACAAGGAACGTGAAACTGACGTTGAGAATCACGTAAGAGAATTATAGTAACAAAATGAAGTTGAAACAAGTCAAGCTGCTTACTTCAGAAAAGGTGTTAGTGAAACTGCAAGAAAAAAATTTCTAATGCATTTTTGCTATTTTTTTTTTTTTTTTGAAACGGGCAACAAAATTCCAGGTGCAAGAAAATAATTCTAGGTACAAACAACATAATTCTAGGTACAGGTACCATAATTCCAGGTACAGGCAACACAATTCCAGATATAGACAAAATTCTAGGTACAGGAAACGAAGTTGAGGGCAGCTAATGAGTGTTAAGCTGGGACGGTAGAGACAGACTCACTAAGATTTAGGGTGACCCACAAGGTAAAGGACAGTGTGCAAATATTATGGCAGAATAGGACACACGCCTCGTAGCGTTAATGCCAAAGATTGCCAAAAAGAACGATGTCTTTTACAGCTTCCCCCTCCCCCCCAAAAAAAGGAAGGGAGCTCACAGACACATGTTAATAGGTTCATCATTTTGCACACCAGCTCATGCACATTCATCGCAAGTATCAAACTTTCCTCTCTCCAACTATCTACTTTGCATATTACCTACATGTAGAGGGACTGGAACTTATAGAGTCGATATTTCTTGACTAAAATTCGCAGTTTAGTGTCTCGTCTTGACGATTATAAACTCTTCCTACTGTTTTACTTAAATGTCTTCAAATATCCAGCCCTAACTTTCCTTCCCTATACTGCCAAATCCCATGGTCAAAGTAAGATAATGATGTCATTTACTTGGTTACTTAATGTGATAATTTTGATTACAGGAGAAGTTCCTCAAAGAGTGCACAGGTCTGCCTGGGCAAGTGTAAAAAATAAACAGGGGCAACTAGGGTTGCTCTAACTAGGGCAAGGTTTAGAAAAGTCCCAACGTCTAACCAGGTTATGTGACCATGACTTCTGGCCAGGTTATTAGTGTAACCATAACGTCTGATCAGGTCATTAGGTTTAACCAGGTCTGACCTACAACACAAAGATCAACAAGACTGCAGACTACAGACAACGTTGTCAACAAACAAGGTCAACACTAGCCAATATAATGGACACATCCACCATCATAAGGCTCTACTGTGCACATTTTAAACTCGGCTCACTTACGAAATATAAACAATTTTTTTTTCCAGACAAACTTATCACAGCAAATAAAAGTGAGTACTTTGAGTGTATAACAAAGTAGTGAGAAGAGCAATGCATAAAAACCTGTGTGAGGAACCTTGAAACTCAAGGCAACATAAAAACCTGTGTGAGGAACCTTGAAACTCAAGGCAACATAAAAACAAAAAGTTTATGTAAGTACTTTAGATATATAATAATACAGAAGAAGTATACGGGAGTCTGTCTAAAAAGCTATGACAATGATGACAAAAAACCGAGTACTTTAATTATAAAACAAACTGAAACTGAAATGTTTATTTCTCTATAAAGATTATAATGATGTGGGGTTTACATATTATAAGACATGCAAGTGTATGTAATCTTGACACTTGGCGGAGGTAGTGATTCTGTTCCTCTTTAAAACTTCTATCTTATCATATTTATAATGGCATGAAAGGAGCGAGAGAGCGCGTGCGTGTGTGTGTGTGTGTGTGTGTGTGTGTGTGTGTGTGTGTGTGTGTGTGTGTGTGTGTGTGTGTGTGTGTGTGTGTGTGTGTGTGTGTGTGTACTCACCTAATTGTGGTTGCAGGGGTCGAGACTCAGCTCCTGGCCCCGCCTCTTCACTGATCGCTACTGGGTCCTCTCCCTCTCTGCTTCCTGAGCTTTGTCATACCTATTCTTAAAACTATGTATGGTTCCTGCCTCCACTACTCACTTGCTAGGCTATTCCACTTCCTGACGACTATGACTGGAGAAATACTTCCTAACGTCCCTGTAACTCGTCCGAGTCTTCAGCTTCCAGTTGTGACCCCTTGTCCCTGTGTCCCCTCTCTGGAACATCCTATCTCTGTCCACCTTGTCTATTCCCCGCAGTATCTTGTGTGTCGTTATCATGTCTCCCCTGACCCTTCTGTCCTCCAGTGTCGTCAGTCCGATTTCCCTCAACCTTTCCTCGTACGACATTCCCCTGAGCTCTGGGACTAGCCTTGTTGCAAACCTTTGTACTTTCCCTAACTTCTTGACGTGCTTGACCAGGTGTGGGTTCCAGACTGGTGCTGCATACTCCAGTATGGGCCTAACATACACAGTGTACAGTGTCTTGAACGATTCCTTATTAAGGTATCGGAACGCTATTCTCAGGTTTGCCAGGCGCCCGTATGCTGCAGCAGTTATTTGGTTGATGTGTGCCTCCGGTGACGTGCTCGGTGTTATGGTCACCCCAAGGTCTTTCTCCCTGAGTGAGGTCTGTAGTCTTTGTCCACCTAGCCTATACTCTATCTGCGGTCTTCTTTGCCCCTCCCCAATCTTCATGACTTTGCATTTGGCAGGGTTGAATTCGAGAAGCCAGTTTCTGGACCACATGTCCAGCCTGTCCAGGTCTCTTTGCAGTCCTGCCTCATCCTCATCCGATTTAATTCTTCTCATCAGCTTCACATCATCTGCGAATAGGGACACTTCAGAGTCTATTCCTTCCATCATGTCGTTCGCATATATCAAAAATAGCACTGGTCCTAGAACTGACCCCTGTGGGACCCCGCTCGTCACAGGCGCCCACTGTGATACCTCTTCACGTACCATGACTCATTGTTGCCTCCCTGTCAGGTATTCCCTGATCCATTGCAATGCCCTCCCTGTTATATGCGCCTGATCCTCCAGCTTCTGCACTAATCTCTTGTGGGGAACTGTGTCAAAGGCCTTCCTGCAGTCTAGGAAAACGCAATCAACCCACCCCTCTCTCTCGTGTCTTACTTCTGTTACCTTGTCATAAAACTCCAGAGGGTTTGTGACACAGGATTTGTCTTCCATGAACCCATGCTGGTTTTCATTTATAATCTTGTTCTGTTCCAGGTGTTCCACCACTCTCCTCCTGATAATCTTCTCCATGACTCTGCACACATTACATATCAGAGACACAGGTCTGTAGTTTAGTGCCTCATTTCTGTTTCCTTTCTTAAATATGGGGACTGCATTTGCTGTCTTCCATTTCTCAGGTAGTTGCCCAGTTTCAAGGGATGTGTTGAAGATTGTGGTTAGGGGCACGCACAGCATCTCTGCTCCTTCTCTAAGGACCCATGGGAGATGTCCGGTCCCATCGCCTTTGAGGTATCAAGGTCACGTAGCAGCTTCTGCACCTCCTCCTCGGTTGTTCGTATGTCATCCAACACTTGTTGGTATATTCCCTCTTGATGTTCCCTTCTGTGTTATCTTCCCAGAGACCTTCCTGTCTCTACTGTAAAAACTTCCTTAAATCTCCTGTTTAGCTCCTCACATACCTCCTGATCATTTCTTGTGAGTTCTCCACCTTCTGTCCTCAGTCTGATCACCTGGTCTTTGACTGTTGTCTTCCTCCTGATGTGGCTACCTGGAGTTTACCTGGAGAGAGTTCCGGGGGTCAACGCCCCCGCGGCCCGGTCTGTGACCAGGCCTCCTGGTGGATCAGAGCCTGATCAACCAGGCTGTTACTGCTGGCTGCACGCAAACCAACGTACGAGCCACAGCCCGGCTGGTCAGGAACCGACTTTAGATGTTTGTCCAGTGCCAGCTTGAAGACTGCCAGGGGTCTGTTGGTAATCCCCCTTACGTATGCTGGGAGGCAGTTGAACAGTCTCGGGCCCCTGACACTTATTGTATGGTCTCTTAACGTGCTAGTGACACCCCTGCTTTTCATTGGGGGGATGGTGCATCGTCTGCCAAGTCTTTTGCTTTTGTAGCGAGTGATTTTCGTGTGCAAGTTCGGTACTAGTCCCTCTAGGATTTTCCAGGTGTATATAATCATGTATCTCTCCCGCCTGTGTTCCAGGGAATACAGGTTCAGGAACCTCAAGCGCTCCCAGTAATTTAGGTGTTTTATCTCCGTTATGCGCGCCGTGAAGGTTCTCTGTACATTTTCTAGGTCAGCAATTTCACCTGCCTTGAAAGGTGCTGTTAGTGTGCAGCAATATTCCAGCCTAGATAAAACAAGTGACCTGAAGAGTGTCATCATGGGCTTGGCATCCCTAGCTTTGAAGGTTCTCATTATCCATCCTGTCATTTTTCTAGCAGATGCGATTGATACAATGTTATGGTCCTTGAAGGTGAGATCCTCCGACATGATTACTCCCAGGTCTTTGACATTGGTGTTTCGCTCTATTTTGTGGCCAGAATTTGTTTTGTACTCTGATGAAGATTTAATTTCCTCGTGTTTACCATATCTGAGCAATTGAAATTTCTCATCGTTGAACTTCATATTGTTTTCTGCAGCCCACTGAAAGATTTGGTTGATGTCCGCCTGGAGCCTTGCAGTATCTGCAATGGAAGACACTGTCATGCAGATTCGGGTGTCATCTGCAAAGGAAGACACGGTGCTGTGGCTGTCATCCTTGTCTATGTCAGATATGAGGATGAGGAACAAGATGGGAGCGAGTACTGTGCCTTGTGGAACAAAGCTTTTCACCGTAGCTGCCTCGGACTTTACTCTGTTGACTAGTACTCTCTGTGTTCTGTTAGTGAGGAAATTATAGATCCATCGACCGACTTTTCCTGTTATTCCTTTTGCACGCATTTTGTGCGCTATTACGCCATGGTCACACTTGTCGAAGGCTTTTGCAAAGTCTGTATATATTACATCTGCATTCTTTTTGTCTTCTAGTGCATCTTGGACCTTGTCGTAGTGATCTAATAGTTGAGACAGACAGGAGCGACCTGTTCTAAACCCATGTTGCCCTGGGTTGTGTGATCTTGCTTCTTAGGACCCTTTCAAAGATTTTTATATGGGATGTTAGTGCTATCGGTCTGTAGTTCTTTGCTATACAACAGTTTCGGGTCAGTCTTGATTTTCGATGCTATGTTATTTTCATACTGTCGCTGGGCCTCCCTCCTTACCTGTGCATACTCGTTCCTGGCTCTGCGACTGATCTCCCTATTTTCATGTGTTCTCTGCCTTCTGTACTTTTTCCATTCTCTATTGCACTTTGTTTTTGCCTCCTTACACCGTCGGGTAAACCAGGGGCTCGTTCTGGTCTTCCCATTGTTTCTGTTGCCCTTGGGAATAAACCTTTCCACTGCCTCCTTGCATTTTGTTGTTACATATTCCATCATTTCATTTACTGGCTTTCCTGCCAGTTCTCTGTTCCACGGAACCTCCTGCAGGAAGTTCCTCAACCCTATGTAGTCCCCTCTTTTATAGTCAGGCTTTTCCCATTCAACTCCTGTTACTCTCTCCACTTGCAACTCTACTATGTATTCAAAGCACAGAACCACGTGGTCACTAGCTCCTAGGGGACTCTCATATGTGATGTCCTCAATGTCTGAACTGCCCAGGGTGAACATAAGGTCCAATGTTGCTGGTTCATCCTCACCTCTCACTCTGGTAGTGTCCTTAACATGTTGGTGCATGAGGTTTTCCAGCACCACATCCAACATCTTGGCTCTCCATGTTTCGGGACCCCCCATGTGGCTCCAGGTTTTCCCAGTCAATCTCCCTGTGGTTGAAATCCCCCATAACCAGCAACTTTGCTCTGCTGGAGTGAGCTCTTCTTGCCACCTCAGCAAGTGTGTCCACCATTGCTCTGTTGCTCTCTTCATATTCCTCTCTTGTCCTCCTGCAGTTCTGTGGTGGATTATACATCACTGCAATGACCACCTTGTGCTCCCCAGACTGAAGTGTACCTACTATGTAGTCCCTTTCTCCTGTCTCGTCTATGCCTCCCATTTTCTCGAATTTCCATCGGTTTTGTGTGTGTGTGTGTGTGTGTGTGTGTGTGTGTGTGTGTGTGTGTGTGTGTGTGTGTGTGTGTGTGTGTGTGTGTGTGTGTGTGTGTAAAAGTGAGAGGGAGCAGTGAGGAGCCTTGAGACACTACCAGCAGAGTATGGCGACGCCTCATGGATGGCGCCCACACCAATACTACAACCATCATCATCACATTACATAAACAGTGATTAGCGGCGTCTCACATAACATCATGTGTCGGTACAAAGATTTTGCAGAGATAATTTATCGAAGTGATGACCTTGGCAGCAACAAACTATCGCATGTTTCTATTCAAACAACTGGCTGAGGTACCGGTAAACTGAACTCCAAACACCCCTCCCTCTGCACAACTATTTCCCAGATTACCTTAGGAGTGATTATAAGTAACTATTATAAATTAAAATTTACATATTACTGGGACCATTTGTAAATAGGGAGTTGTTTGTTTTAGTGAGTGGTGGCGGTGGGGCAGACGGCAGACAGTGCAAGCCCGAGCTTGGTGAACTCAGATTATCTCCACAAAACCGTTCAACTTACAGTGAAATATTTGCTTCACTGAGAGGGGCATGTAGTGGCATACAACAATATTTGTATCTAAGTACGGATATGACTGCTGATTTACCCTTATGATACTCTGATACTTCAATATCCTCATTTTTTAGGACGAATTAAAAAATGCTTCAATATTCTCACTTTTAAGATGATTGCAAATATTTTCTTTTCCAAATTACCCATGTTTTACAAATTTAATAAAAACTCACTAAGTTATCATATGCCTTTCCAAAAAAAAAAAAAAAATTATATGCTTGTACTAAAATGTTTCAACTTAAAAAATTATCTCGACTCTATTGATGTTTACTTAAAACTTATACCTCTCTGATGACGCCCTAATTGTTTACACCAGTATGGATCAGTATACCTGGATTATTATAATCAAAAAGAAGCGCTAAGCCACAAGGACTATACAGCGCTGAGTATACCTGGAGAGAGTTCCGGGGATCAACGCCCCCCCCGGCCCGGTCTCTCACCAGACCTGCTAGATTAAAAAAATTTTGGTTAGATTAGCCATTTTTCACTGAATCTATCCTGAAAATTGCCACCTAGCCCAAAGCCGAAAAGTTCCCATCTTCTGCTAGATTTTTAACTTGTTTTTCAGTTTAGCCAATTTGTAGCTAATTTTTAGCTTGCATTTAGCCACATGAGTGAGGGAAGAGGCATCTGGCAGCACTGGTGGTGATGGCTCACCAGCATCTACCTACCAGTCACTGTCAACTCATTAGGCCTAGCAAGCACTTCACTTCTTTTTTTCCCAAAATATGCCTGCCAAAATATGGACGCACCTTATATGTCGGAAAATACGGTGCATTCACCTAATTGTGGTTGCAAGGGTGTGTATACATATGGTAATGGCTGCAGGGATCACTGCCCGGTTTCACACTTGGCCTCTACATTTTCCTCCATTATTTCATTCACTTCATCATTTATCAAGTTAAGCAACAAGTGATAAACGCCACCAAGCGAGTGTCCCGTGAAACCCCAGACGTCTGGAGTACACTGATGCAATATTTGTTTAGGTAAACCACGTAACCCAGTTTTCTTGCTAATAAACAGTAAAGAATTATAAAAAAATATTGTTGGATGCCAAAATATGCAGAAAATATAACATGTGCAAATAAAACTTTAAATTACATACGTTTCCAAGTAGATCGAAATTTCTGTAAGCAACTGTTCTTGCATATATTGTCTTTTTCACCAATAAAAACTAAATATTAAAGTATTGAGCAACTGGTAGCACAGTATGATAAAACACTTATGTCATGATAGTCGCATGTTATCTCGACCCAGAAAGTGTGTGGATACCTCTCAGCCACAGATGTAAGAGCAAGGGATATCTTGATATCTGTGGCAGCGCCCTCCTTCACGTGCTCAACACGGAGGCGCTGCTGGGAACAGGCAGAACCACGGAATAATACGTAGAAATATCAGTATAGCCTATAATAACAATTAAAATATATATATATATATATATATATATATATATATATATATATATATATATATATATATATATATATATATATTATATATATATATGTCGTGCCGAATAGGCAGAACTTGCGATCGTGGCTTAAATAGCAATGCTCAACTTGCCATATAGGACAAGCGAAAATTTGTGTATGCAATAATTTCGCCAAAATCATTCTGAACCTAACGAAAAAAATATATTTCACTGTATTTGTTTAGTATTAAATTACTGTAAACAAATCTAAAATATATTTAGCTGGGTTAGGCTAAAATAAATTGTTCTTGTTATAATAAGGTTAGGTAAGTTTTCTAAGTTCCTTTTGGTGCAAAATTATAAATTTTTACATTAACATTAATGAAAAAAATATATCTTTAAACGTATAAGAGAAAATTTTAGAAAGGACTTAATTTTAAATGAGTTCTTGCTAATTGACCAGTTTTACATATTCGGCACGACATATATATTATATATATATATATATATATATATATATATATATATATATATATATATATATATATATATATATATATATATATATATATATATTATATATAAGGCTTCAAGGTAGAATATTTGGATTTCTTCCTGAAGCCATTTGAATATTCCACTTCCCCTACCACCCCATCTTTTCATTCTTTTTTACCAATAGGTTAATTTTATTATATAATATGGTACATAAGATTAGAGAGATACTTTGTTGATAAAAGATGGCATATACAGTACATGAGGTATATATGAGATACATGTCTAGTACATATTGTTACGTGTTCGGCACTGATTATAATGAGAATATCTTATCCAGCTCCTCAGAGCTGGGGCACGTGTCCAAGATGCAGCAGGCTTTACCCCTCTGAACAGCAGCGTTGAGTCGCTGGAATAGAAAACTAGCTTCCCTGTGATCCCTAGTTACCCTGATGAGTCTTTTGCCTAGCTCCTTAAGGAACTTAGCACTCTTTCCCCATGAGCCAAGGGTCTCCGAGCCTAGGGGAACAAACATATAATGATGAGCAAGTTCTCCGTATTTTTTAGACTTTTGGGACTCCCTGGAGCTGGTAGATGCCCCTCCTTCCTCCCTGGTGTATTGGAGATAGGTATCAGCCAAGGTAGATGCACAATGTGTAGTTCCACACCACCTGCTTGCCGTCTGTCCAGGCTTGAAGGGTGATACCATCTGGACGCTTTTGGCTGCCATAAGATCTGCATAGTTGGGGTGGCTCCCTTACTGCTGGGCATCTGGCTGTTGCGAGTCTCCTCTTGATAATGTTTTTAACCTATGTTCGGCGAGAATAGGGGCAGTAAGTCAAAGGACAACACCAATGCGGATGGTCTGTGGGTCGAGGCGTGTGCCAAGACTGGAGTTGGGAACAGTCTACAGAAAATCCCCTGCATGAGGAGCTTTTATGCCGAACAGGTAAAACTTGCGATTTTGGCCGAATAAGACAAGCTAAAATTTATGTAATAATTTTGCAAAAATCATTCTGAACCTAACGAAAAAATATATTTCATTGTGCTTGTTTATTATCAAATTACTGTAAGCTTATCTAAAATATATTTAGTTGGATTAGGCTAAATTAAACTGCGTTTGTTATAATAAGGTTAGGTAAGTTTTCTAAGGTTCTTTTAGTACAAAATCATTAATTTTTGCATTAACATAAATTCAAAAAATATATCTTTAAAGGTATAAGAGAAAATTTTTAGAAAGGACTTAATTTTAAATGAGCTCTTGCTAACTGGTCAATTTTACCTATTCAGCACGACATTATATATGTGGTGTGTGTGTGCATAATGACCAATAAACAAATTACATAAACATGATGGAAACGTGAGGCATCATGGTGGTGCTTCAAAAATTTCCGCTATACACCACTTTCCAACTGGATATATACACCAATAAGTGTATATCTCTCGGTGTATAGGCGCTGAGAGTTTAATTTAAACTATTTTTGGGAATTAATATATTTTTGCCATGTGGTAAACAGATCACATACAACTTTAATGACCCTCTTGTAGTCTATAGGCTAAAACTCCATTAAGCAAACAACCTGTGTTTTTTTAGTGTACTCTGCGAGCACGGGATGCTTAGAACTACTACTGTAATAAAGTTGGTAGAATTACCGACAATATGTAAAGAAAAAGGACACAAGTGCAACTAATGTGACATTTATTGTGGCAACGTTTCGCTCTCCAGGAGCTTTATCAAGCCATTACAAACATCTTGGTTCAGTCCACGGGAGCAAACAAGACACTTCAGTGGTGACCTGTACTTAACTCTGTGAAGAAGTGTCTTGTTTGCTCTCGTGGACTGAACCAAGATGTTTGTAATGGCTTGATAAAGCTCCTGGAGAGCGAAACGTTGCCACAATAAATGTCACATTAGTTGCACTTGTGTCCTTTTACTTTACAGAACTACTACTACTGGCTCACTTCACTCCCCTTCCTGTCTCTTGTGCCATTACTACTATTTCCCCTACCTACTACTATCACTATTACTTCTACTATCACATTACCTCTACCACTACTTCTCTACGTCCTTCCTTCTTCCTCTCTCTCTGTCCCGTCCCTCTCTTCTCCAATATATATACTGCTTCTTCACCTTCGTATGTTAGTGTGACTAGTCAATGGACCAAGCTGGACCGAAACATCGTCAAACGCTTTATATGTGTGGGTTATTTGTGCATTGTAAAATAGCTGGATTGTGCAATTTGTTTGTATTGACAGAAATGTCGAGATGCACGTCAAGAAGTAAGAAAATTAAATTTGGGCAAGTCTGGGAGGATGTTACTACCTGGCGATATAAATCACGTGTTTACTGGATAAGATGTTCAATGCGTATGTTCAGGCGGTGAACACACTGCCAGGTGGTCCTGTAGGCCTAGTCACCCACAGATTATCCACTATCTGTATTATTTACACCAATACGGAAACTATCACAACCATCAATGCCTCACAAACACGAGAGAGAGAGAGAGAGAGAGAGAGAGAGAGAGAGAGAGAGAGAGAGAGAGAGAGAGTCATGCAGAGCCACAGAGAGAAGTAATTAATTGACTTTAAAGACTTTAGATACATGTCAATCATTAATGCTGCGATTCACCTGTACACCAACAATAATGTTTTCATCCCTGACTTAGACATTAAAAATACTCTTTATACATATATTATGACATGCAAAACAATCATTGTGAAAAAATAGTGAACTTCCAAGCGCTTTCGTGATTTCTCACATCAAGGGTTTGTGGAAATCACGAAAGCGCTTGGAAGTTCACAGTTTTTTTTAACAGTGGTTGTTTTGCATATTGTGATATCTGTTTACTGTGATCTTATTGCATATTAAGATATATACATCTTCAAATATGACTCTCGTATACATGAGAAAATGAGGGACAGGAAAGAGAGGTCAATGCTACCATCCCTGACCACTCTATAATTGCTGCCCAGCGATCAACCTATATGAGTCCAAAGTCAACTGTCACTGTAGTTGTGGCTGGTGCACGTGTTATCAGGGCTGGGTAGCTACCACTGAGGGCAGTCAGGACATCGACCCCATCACTGGGGTACATGATCAACTAAGATAAATAATTTGAACTGCTTGTATGTACTACATTTTAAAGTGCTATTGTTTAAGGTACTGCTATCTAACCGTAGGTGCTTCTAAGTCTAACTGCTACTATATGTACTGTTGTTTAACTCTAGGTGCTTTTAAGTCTAACTGCTACTAACTATAGGCGCTGCTAAGCCTAAGTGCTGCTATCTAATTCTAAGTGCTGCTGATTCTTCGTGCTATTTTTTACTTGTAGATTTGGAAAGTTAATTTGTAGGCGCTGATATTTAACCAGTATACACACACACACACACACACACACAGACACACACACACACACACACACACACACACACACACACACACACACACACACACACACACACTCCAACCACAACTAGGTGAGTACACATACACTGCAAGGTAAGTCTGTAGACCTGCAGGGGGTAGCCTGGTTGACCAAGCAACACAGAAGATGGTCTGCAAGTGGTAGCCTGCTTAACCAGGCAGCACATACTGTAGTCTGTCCTAAGACCGGGAAGCGGGAGAACAATAACAACCAGTCACAGGTATGGCACAGATAACCCAAACTTCGCACCCTCTTCTTCTCCAACCTCACTATCCCAGCCACCCCTCACTTACATTTATCCCTTACTACTATTACTACAGCTGCTACTATTGCTATTATTACTACTGCTACTACTACTAATACTACTTCAAATAACTACAATAATAATCCAATGCTCACCTCCAGACAAGTTTTATCGACAAGTAAGATAAAAGGAAAATCTCTCCTGCCTCTCACTGATGCTAGTTGTCTTACACACACACACACACACACACACACACACACACAAGCTCCCTATGAACATGTATGTACACTTGTAGACACAAGTGTGTGCTGGTGGGAAGTAACTTTAAAATATAATTTCAGATACGTCAAGTATGTGGAGTTTGAGGGTCCACAGACACATATACACACTTACTTTCTCTCTGTCTCTCTCTCTCTCTCTCTCTCTCTGTCTCTCTCTGTCTCTCTCTCTCTCTCTCTCTCTGTCTCTCTCTCTATCTCTCCAGAGAGAGAGAGAGAGAAAGGGGTATATATTAAGAGAAAAACCTATAGCATGGATAAATTAATGTATCACTATGTTATACAGGTTTCTGTATTATTGTGATATTTATAACGTAAGGTGTTGGTAGTGTGCATAAGTGCTCCACAAATTTATTAATGGAGCCTTTATTCACAATACAAACACCTTACACTATAAACTTAACATTAATGCACAAGACTGTGAATAACTGATGGCTAATAAAGTGACAGGCAGCCAGTGATGGCTGCCTGTCTTACTGTATAATGGCTGCTATTGACAGGTCAAGAAGTCAACTCTCAGAAGCCGCTCAAAAAATTAGCAAAAAACAACAATAAAGATTAGAGAGTAAAATCTGGAGGATAACATCACTTGCTGATTGTGAGTTTACGAAATATAATATATTATATTACTATTATATTGATGAAAAAGAGGTAAACTCGTAGGGGTCATACAAGGCCAGGGTAACCAGGTTCAAAGGAACAGAAGGGTAGCAGCTTCAGTTCCTTGGATGAAGAACCTTTTACCAGCATGAAGACACATTTCTTGAGGAAATAATCTGGTCCTTTAAGACAGATACAAGTGACTTTATTTCTATAATATAATTGTCCTTGCCCGAGCATACAAATTCTTGGGTCGGTGATTCATGTAAAACTTTAATTATCAGTCAAAGCAATTACAACTAAATTATATTGGAATTTTTGGTACATCAATATTCTAACGAATTCTATTTACGTAAATCGCTTAACGTAGTTTAATCAAACACAGAAAAGATCTGATTCGAGGGGAAATACGATGACAACTTAAGTTTGTAATACAAATAACTATTTCTGACCTCTTGATTTTAACAATAAGAAATGTCTAATGGCCACCATCCTATGATCACTTGTGTAGTCCAGTGAAGGAGAGAGAGACACTGACGTATAAAAGTCACGATACAATGTCTAAAACAATTCACAAATAACCCTCATTTAGAGCACGTTTCGGTGCGTCCTGGACCATTATCAAGTCACACATGAACGAGAAAAAGAAGAGAGAAAACGGGTTATTAAAATAGAGGTGAGGAAGCTAGTGGTACTGTAACACACTGTACTGGACTGACATGTGTTCACAGGTTTGGCGAAACATGACGAAACATTCCCACGTAAAAAGATCTCGCAATCAGAGGACTAGTTTTCTTTTTTTTTACCTGTATGAAACATGCACGCCTGGGGAAACTACACTGAATATTAATATGCATGTAATAAATATGAAGACAGTGTTTTTCAGTGTACAATATGTGGGAGAGAAAAAGTGAGTACATGGAAAAGACATAAGATGAAACCCTTCCGTTTATATTGAGGTCATCTGTTAGTAAAACTCAACTAGTGTTTATGGTATTGCTACAGGTCCTTTCCGGAGAGATGAGATATAGAAAAAAAAGGTAATTCTCTCCATGTTCCGTCTTACACAACCGGCAGAAAAACGCTTGTACAACAAGCGCCACAACCTGTAAATAACACACACAATGCGAATTACAGTTTTGTTGTGACGGTGTTTCGTTCACCAGGAGCCTTATTGTTACGGTGTTTCGTTCACCAGAAGCCTTATTGTGACGGTGTTTCGTTCACCAGGAGCCTTATTGTGACGGTGTTTCGTTCACCAGAAGCTTGATTAATAACGTCGCTGCTTGACGAAACGTCTTCACAGTGAAATGCCATAATCAGCAGTGTGTCTTGGTTACATACTCTACCATTGTATCACCATAACCTACATACCGTCGGTATATTCTACCATTGTATTACCATCACCATAACCTACTGTAAAATACTCGTACGTCCTATTCCCGGTTTAGTTAATATAAAATACTATTGAGATTTGTGGTAATTTTTCCTTAAAATGAATGTCAGAAAGTGAAGATCCTCAAACATTTTTCACACACCAGTTTTTGAAAATTTTGCAGTGTTATTTGCCAGTAAGACAAGTACTAGGTTACATGGAGAAGTATCTTCGTGCTTGCCCTGGTATTATTACAAAGTTTATAAACTGGGCAGATAAATGGTGCGAATCAACACTATGACACAAAAATTCAGGAATATAACATCCTTTATTGACGACGTTTCGTCCACACAGGACGAAACTTACTTGATACAATCCACTATGGGCAAAACGTCATTAAAAAAAATCGTATAACTGCATTTAGGTCTCAATACTACAAAGTATATAAAATATAATTTTTCTTCTTTGGATGAGCCTGTCTTATCTGTCAACATAATTTTCCATTTATTAAAGAATCTTTCCCAAAAATTCTTGCCATACGCAGGGAAGTCTCACGAGCACTGACCTCCACTTCAACAGTTCTGGGTTACTGAAGCTACATAATCACTCACGCAAAATAACAGCGTTGCTCACAGTGTATTACAGTGTCTACCTGGATAAATACAGAATTCATTACCTTTGTAACTTGTGAGCTCATTACCTTTGTACCTAGTTCAGCTATCAAAACTTTGGGGGCCCAGTCCCTGGACCCATTACGTACCTCTGTAATCTGTAAATACCTTTGTAACTTGTCATGATTGTGACCAGACCTACCTGGAGTTCATTACCTTTGTAAATTGTGAGTTCATTACCTCTGTAACTTGATCAGCTATCAAAACTTTGGAGTCCAGTCCCTGGACCAATTATGTACCTCTGTAATCTTTTGACTACCCCCCACAGGATGGGTATGGGGTGCATAATATATATATACCTGAGATTAGATGTGATTACATCCCATTCCACAGGCGCTGTATGATCCCTGAGATGTCGATACTAAATTAGCAGTTTGTGTGTAAAAAAAATACAAAATAAACAAACGATTCACAGCTGAGTCGTCTTTTGTGGGAAACTCAGGAGGGAAATGTGAGGTGGGGACCAAGTACCATACCAAGTGAGGTCAGGCAAAGGTTATCTTAGGTAAAGATTACGTCAGTAGCGACCTTATTATTGTGTCAGGGTCTCCCACACTGCACCAGGTCACCACTTGTGTAAAGTCTCCCTCTTCATGTCGAATGTCACATAAATATCCAGTACGGCGCATTTAAAGCTAATTTTTTCTCAGACTAACACAAGGAAAATTTGATATTGCTAGACACCCTGACGGGCCGGAGAATATAATGTAAACGGGAAAGCTCATGATGGCATAGAACCGGTTAATGAAGCAAAGCAGAATATCCATTAGAGTACCAGTCGGTACACTGTAGTACATGAACCGACCAATGAGTGTGTGAGAAACTCTTACGTCATGACACCTTGACCAATAGGAGAATGAGACGGTCTTACGTCATTACGCGTCCGCATAAAAAAACTAGCTCCGAACACCTTTTCTTAGGTCATGGGGACACAGTTCACAAAGAGGGAGAGACAGGTCATGGTGAGGGAGAGATCATGGTGAAGGAGAGAGATCATGGTGAAGGAGAGATCATGGTGAAGGAGAGAGATCATGGTGAAGGAGAGAGATCATGGTGAAGGAAAGAGATCATGGTGAAGGAGAGAGATCATGGTGAGGGAGAGATCATGGTGAAGAAGAGAGATCATGGTGAAGGAGAGAGAGATCATAGTGAAGGAGAGAGAGATCATGGTGAAGGAGAGAGGGATCATGGTGAAGGAGAGAGGGATCATGGTGAAGG
This sequence comes from Cherax quadricarinatus, assembly GCF_038502225.1. NCBI lineage: Eukaryota > Metazoa > Arthropoda > Malacostraca > Decapoda > Parastacidae > Cherax > Cherax quadricarinatus. The sequence continues at coordinate 55,678,093 of NC_091302.1, read as the reverse complement.
AGAGAGAGATCATGGTGAAGGTAAGAGATCATGGTGAAGGTAAGAGATCATGGTGAAGGTAAGAGATCATGGTAAAGGAAGGATAAATCATGGTGAAGGAGAGAGATAATGGTGAAGGAGGGAGATAATGGTGGAGGGACATAATAGTGAAGGAGAGATATAATGATGAAGGAGAGAGATCATGGTGAGGGAGAGAGAGATCATGGTGAAGGAGAGAGAGATCATGGTAAAGGAAGGATAAATCATGGTGAAGGAGAGAGATCATAGTGAAGGAGAGAGATCATGGTGAAGGAGAGAGATCATGGTGAAGGAGAGAGAGATCATGGTGAAGGAGAGAGATCATGGTGAAGGAGAGAGATCATGGTGAAGGAGAGAGAGATCATGGCGAAGGTAAGAGATCATGGTGAAGGAGAGAGATCATGGTGAAGGATAAATCATGGTGAAGGAGAGAGAGATCATGGTTAAGGATAAATCATGGTGAAGGAGAGAGAGATCATGGTTAAGGATAAATCATGGTGAAGGAGAGAGATAATGGTGAAGGAGGGAGATAATGGTGAAGGAGGGAGATAATGGTGGAGGAGAGATATAATGATGAAGGAGAGAGATCATGGTGAGGGAGAGAGATCATGGTGAAGGAGAGAGAGCTCATGGTGAAGGAGAGAGAGATCATGGTGAAGGAGAGAGATCATGGTGAAGGAGAGAGAGATCATGGTGAAGGAGAGAGAGCTCATGGTGAAGGAGAGAGAGATCATGGTGAAGGAGAGAGAGATCATGGTGAAGGAGAGAGAGATCATGGTGAAGGAGAGAGATCATGGTGAGGGAGAGAGATCATGGTGAGGGAGAGAGATCATGGTGAAGGAGAGAGATCATGGTGAAGGAGAGAGATCATGGTGAAGGAGAGAGATCATGATGAAGGAGAGAGATCATGGTGAAGGAGAGAGAGATCATGGTGAAGGAGAGAGATCATGGTGAAGGAGAGAGATCATGGTGAGGGAGAAAGATCATGGTGAAGGAGAGAGAGCTCATGGTGAAGGAGAGAGAGATCATGGTGAAGGAGAGAGAGATCATGGTGAAGGAGAGAGAGATCATGGTGAAGGAGAGAGATCATGGTGAAGGAGAGAGATCATGGTGAAAGAGAGAGATCATGGTGAGGGAGAGGTCATGGTGAAGGAGAGAGATCATGGTGAAGGAGAGAGATCATGGTGAGGGAGAGAGATCATGGTGAAGGAGAGAGATCATGGTGAAGGAGAGAGATCATGGTGAGGGAGAGAGATCATGGTGAAGGAGAGAGAGCTCATGGTGAAGGAGAGAGAGATCATGGTGAAGGAGAGAGAGATCATGGTGAAGGAGAGAGATCATAGTGAAGGAGAGAGATCATAGTGAAGGAGAGAGATCATGGTGAAGGAGAGAGATCATGATGAAGGAGAGAGATCATGGTGAGGGAGAGATCATGGTGAAGGAGAGAGATCATGATGAAGGAGAGAGAGATCATGGTGAAGGAGAGAGAGATCATGGTGAAGGAGAGAGATAATGGTGAAGGAGAGATCATGGTGAAGGAGAGAGATAATGGTGAAGGAGAGAGAGATCATGGTGAAGGAGAGAGATCATGGTGAAGGAGAGATCATGGTGAAGGAAAGATAAATCATGGTGAAGGAAAGAGATCATGGTGAAGGAGAGAGATCATGGTGAAGGAGAGAGAGATCATGGTGAAGGAGAGAGATCATGGTGAAGGAGAGAGATCATGGTGAAGGAGAGATCATGGTGAAGGAGAGATCATGGTGAAGGAGAGAGATCATGGTGAAGGAGAGAGATCATGGTGAAGGAGAGAGATCATGGTGAAGGAGAGAGATCATGGTGAAGGAGAGATCATGGTGAAGGAGAGAGAGATCATGGTGAAGGAGAGATCATGGTGAAGGAAGGATAAATCATGGTGAAGGAGAGAGATAATGGTGAAGGAGAGATCATGGTGAAGGAAGGATAAATCATGGTGAAGGAGAGAGATAATGGTGAAGGAGAGATCATGGTGAAGGAAGGATAAATCATGGTGAAGGAGAGAGATAATGGTGAAGGAGAGAGAGATCATGGTGAAGGAGAGAGATCATGGTGAAGGAAAGAGATCATGGTGAAGGAGAGATCATGGTGAAGGAGAGATCATGGTGAAGGAGAGAGATCATGGTGAAGGAGAGAGATCATGGTGAAGGAGAGAGATCATGGTGAAGGAGAGAGATCATGGTGAAGGAGAGAGATCATGGTGAAGGAGAGATCATGGTGAAGGAGAGATCATGGTGAAGAAGAGAGATAATGGTGAAGGAGGGAGAGATCATGGTGAAGGAGAGAGATCATGGTGAAGGAGAGAGATCATGGTGAAGGAGAGATCATGGTGAAGGAGAGAGAGATCATGGTGAAGGAGAGATCATGGTGAAGGAAAGAGATCATGGTGAAGGAGAGAGATCATGGTGAAGGAGAGAGATCATGGTGAAGGAGAGAGATCATGGTGAAGGAGAGAGAGATCATGGTGAAGGAGAGAGATCATGGTGAAGGAGAGATCATGGTGAAGGAGAGAGAGATCATGGTGAAGGAGAGATCATGGTGAAGGAAAGAGATCATGGTGAAGGAAAGAGATCATGGTGAAGGAAAGAGATCATGGTGAAGGAAAGATAAATCATGGTGAAGGAGAGATCATGGTGAAGGAGAGAGATCATGGTGAAGGAGAGAGATCATGGTGAAGGAGAGAGATCATGGTGAAGGAGAGAGAGATCATGGTGAAGGAGAGAGAGATCATGGTGAAGGAGAGAGAGATCATGGTGAAAGAGAGAGATCATGGTGAAGGAAGGATAAATCATGGTGAAGGAGAGAGATAATGGTGAAGGAGAGAGAGATCATGGTGAAGGAGAGAGATAATGGTGAAGGAGGGAGAGATCATGGTGAAGGAGAGAGATCATGGTGAAGGAGAGAGATCATGGTGAAGGAGAGAGAGATCATGGTGAAGGAGAGAGAGATCATGGTGAAGGAGAGATCATGGTGAAGGAGAGAGATCATGGTGAAGGAGAGAGATCATGGTGAAGGAGAGAGAGATCATGGTGAAGGAGAGAGAGATCATGGTGAAGGAGAGAGAGATCATGGTGAAAGAGAGAGAGATCATGGTAAAGGAAGGATAAATCATGGTGAAGGAGATATCATAGTGAAGGAGAGTGATCATGGTGAAGGAGAGAGAGATCATGGTGAGGGAGAGATCATGGTAAAGGAGAGAGATCATGGTGAAGGAGAGAGAGATCATTGTGAAGGAGAGAGAGATAATGGTGAAGGAGAGAGAGATAATGGTGAAGGAGAGAGAGATCATGGTGAAGGAGAGAGAGATCATGGTGAAGGAGAGAGAGATCATGGTGAAGGAGAGAGATCATGGTGAAGGAGAGAGATCATGGTGAAGGAGAGAGATCATGGTGAGGGAGAGATCATGGTGAAGGAGAGAGATCATGGTGAAGGAGAGATCATGGTGAAGGAGAGATCATGGTGAAGAAGAGAGATCATGGTGAAGGAGAGAGATCCTGGTGAAGGAGGGAGATAATGGTGGAGGGAGATAATGGTGAACTAGAGAGATCATGGTGAGGGAGAGAGAGATCATGGTGAAGGAGAGAGAGATCATGGTAAAGGAGAGATCATGGTGAAGGAGAGAGATCATGGTGAAGGAGAGAGATCATGGTGAGGGAGAGATCATGAAGGAGATATCATGGTGAAGGAGAGAGATCATGGTGAAGGAGAGAGATCATGGTGAGGGAGAGATCATGGTGAGGGAGAGATCATGAAGGAGAGATCATGGTGAAGGAGAGAAATCATGATGAAGGAGAGAGATCATGGTGAAGGAGAGAGAGATCATGGTGAAGGAGAGAAAGATCATGGTGAAGGAGAGAGAGATCATGGTGAAGGAAAGAGATCATGGTGAAGGTAAGAGATCATGGTGAAGGAAAGAGATCATGGTGAAGGTAAGAGATCATGGTAAAGGAAGGATAAATCATGGTGAAGGAGAGATAATGGTGAAGGAGAGAGAGATCATGGTGAAGGAGAGAGAGATCATGGTGAAGGAGAGAGATCATGGTGAAGGAGAGAGATCATGGTGAAGGAGAGAGAGATCATGGTGAAGGAGAGAGAGATCATGGTGAAGGAGAGAGAGATCATGGTGAGGGAGAGAGAGATCATGGTGAAGGAGAGAGATCATGGTGAAGGAGAGAGATCATGGTGAGGGAGAGAGATCATGGTGAGGGAGAGAGAGATCATGGTGAAGGAGAGAGAGATCATGGTGAAGGAGAGAGATCATGGTGAAGGAGAGAGATCATGGTGAAGGAGAGAGATCATGGTGAAGGAGAGAGAGATCATGGTGAAGGAAGGATAAATCATGGTGAAGGAGAGAGATCATGGTGAAGGAGAGAGATCATGGTGAAGGAGAGAGATCATGGTGAAGGAAAGAGATCATGGCGAAGGAAAGATCATGGTGAAGGAAAGACATCATGGTGAAGGAAAGACATCATGGTGAAAATAAGAGATCATGGTGAAGGTAAGAGATCATGGTGAAGGTAAGAGATCATGGTGAAGGAGAGAGATCATGGTGAAGGTAAGAGATCATGGTGAAGGAGAGAGATCATGGTGAAGGAGAGAGATCATGGTGAAGGAAAGACATCATGGTGAAGGAAAGAGATCATGGTGAAGGAAAGATCATGGTGAAGGAAAGACATCATGGTGAAGGTAAGAGATCAAGGTGAAGGAGAGAGAGATCATTGTGAAGGAGAGAGAGATCATTGTGAAGGAGAGAGATCATGGTGAAGGAGAGAGAGATCATGGTGAAGGAGAGAGAGATCATTGTGAAGGAGAGAGAGATCATTGTGAAGGAGAGAGAGATCATGGTGAAGGAGAGAGAGATCATTGTGAAGGAGAGAGATCATGGTGAAGGAGAGAGAGATCATGGTGAAGGAGAGAGAGATCATTGTGAAGGAGAGAGATCATGGTGAAGGAGAGAGAGATCATGGTGAAGGAGAGAGAGATCATGGTGAAGGAGAGAGAGATCATGGTGAAGGAGAGAGAGATCATGGTGAAGGAGAGAGATCATGGTGAGCGAAAGACAATCATCATGGTGAAGGAGAGATCATTGTGAAGGAGAGAGATCATGGTGAAGGAGAGAGATCATTGTGAAGGAGAGAGATCATGGTGAAGGAGAGAGAGATCATGGTGAAGGAGAGAGAGAACATGGTGAAGGAGAGAGAGATCATTGTGAAGGAGAGAGAGATCATTGTGAAGGAGAGAGAGATCATGGTGAAGGAGAGAGAGATCATTGTGAAGGAGAGAGATCATGGTGAAGGAGAGAGAGATCATGGTGAAGGAGAGAGAGATCATGGTGAAGGAGAGAGATCATGGTGAGCGAAAGACAATCATGGTGAAGGAGAGAGATCATTGTGAAGGAGAGAGATCATGGTGAAGGAGAGAGATCATTGTGAAGGAGAGAGATCATGGTGAAGGAGAGAGAGATCATGGTGAAGGAGAGAGAGATCATGGTGAAGGAGAGAGAGATCATTGTGAAGGAGAGAGAGATCATTGTGAAGGAGAGAGAGATCATTGTGAAGGAGAGAGAGATCATGGTGAAGGAGAGAGAGATCATTGTGAAGGAGAGAGAGATCATTGTGAAGGAGAGAGAGATCATTGTGAAGGAGAGAGAGATCATTGTGAAGGAGAGAGAGATCATTGTGAAGGAGAGAGAGATCATTGTGAAGGAGAGAGAGATCATGGTGAAGGAGAGAGAGATCATTGTGAAGGAGAGAGATCATGGTGAAGGAGAGAGAGATCATGGTGAAGGAGAGAGAGATCATGGTGAAGGAGAGAGATCATGGTGAGCGAAAGACAATCATGGTGAAGGAGAGAGAGATCATGGTGAAGGAGAGAGAGATCATGGTGAAGGAGAGATCATGGTGAAGGAAAGAGATCATGGTAAAGGAGAGAGATCATGGTGAAGGAGAGAGAGATCATGGTGAAGGAGAGTGATCACAGTGAAGGAGACATCATGGTGAAGGAGAGAGATCATGGTGAAGGAGAGTGATCACAGTGAAGGAGACATCATGGTGAAGGAGAGAGAGATCATGGTGAAGGAGAGTGATCACAGTGAAGGAGACATCATGGTGAAGGAGAGTGATCACAGTGAAGGAGACATCATGGTGAGGGAGAGTGATCACAGTGAAGGAGACATCATGGTGAAGGAGAGAGAGATCATGGTGAAGGAGAGTGATCACAGTGAAGGAGACATCATGGTGAAGGAGAGAGAGATCATGGTGAAGGAGAGTGATCACAGTGAAGGAGACATCATGGTGAAGGAGAGAGAGATCATGGTGAAGGAGAGTGATCACAGTGAAGGAGACATCATGGTGAAGGAGAGAGAGATCATGGTGAAGGAGAGTGATCACAGTGAAGGAGACATCATGGTGAAGGAGAGAGAGATCATGGTGAAGGAGAGTGATCACAGTGAAGGAGAGAGATCATGGTGAAGGAGAGTGATCACAGTGAAGGAGAGAGATCATGGTGAAGGAGAGTGATCACAGTGAAGGAGACATCATGGTGAAGGAGAGTGATCACAGTGAAGGAGACATCATGGTGAAGGAGAGAGAGATCATGGTGAAGGAGAGTGATCACAGTGAAGGAGAGAGATCATGGTGAAGGAGAATGATCACAGTGAAGGAGACATCATGGTGAAGGAGAGAGAGATCATGGTGAAGGAGAGTGATCACAGTGAAGGAGACATCATGGTGAAGGAGAGAGAGATCATGGTGAGCGAAAGACAATCATGGTGAAGGAGAGAGAGATCATGGTGAAGGAGAGTGATCACAGTGAAGGAGAGATCATGGTGAAGGAGATAGAGATCATGGTGAAGGAGAGAGATCATGGTGAAGGAAAGAGATCATGGTAAAGGAGAGAGATCATGGTGAAGGAGAGTGATCACAGTGAAGGAGACATCATGGTGAAGGAGAGAGGGATCATGGTGAAGGAGAGTGATCACAGTGAAGGAGACATCATGGTGAAGGAGAGAGAGATCATGGTGAAGGAGAGTGATCACAGTGAAGGAGACATCATGGTGAAGGAGAGTGATCACAGTGAAGGAGACATCATGGTGAAGGAGAGTGATCACAGTGAAGGAGACATCATGGTGAAGGAGAGAGAGATCATGGTGAAGGAGAGTGATCACAGTGAAGGAGACATCATGGTGAAGGAGAGTGATCACAGTGAAGGAGACATCATGGTGAAGGAGAGTGATCACAGTGAAGGAGACATCATGGTGAAGGAGAGTGATCACAGTGAAGGAGACATCATGGTGAAGGAGAGAGAGATAATGGTGAAGGAGAGTGATCACAGTGAAGGAGACATCATGGTGAAGGAGAGTGATCACAGTGAAGGAGACATCATGGTGAAGGAGAGAGAGATCATGGTGAAGGAGAGTGATCACAGTGAAGGAGACATCATGGTGAAGGAGAGTGATCACAGTGAAGGAGACATCATGGTGAAGGAGAGTGATCACAGTGAAGGAGACATCATGGTGAAGGAGAGAGAGATCATGGTGAAGGAGAGTGATCACAGTGAAGGAGACATCATGGTGAAGGAGAGAGAGATCATGGTGAAGGAGAGAGATCACAGTGAAGGAGACATCATGGTGAAGGAGAGAGAGATCATGGTGAAGGAGAGTGATCACAGTGAAGGAGACATCATGGTGAAGGAGAGTGATCACAGTGAAGGAGACATCATGGTGAAGGAGTGATCACAGTGAAGGAGACATCATGGTGAAGGAGAGAGAGATCATGGTGAAGGAGAGTGATCACAGTGAAGGAGACATCATGTTGAAGGAGAGAGAGATCATGGTGAAGGAGAGTGATCACAGTGAAGGAGACATCATGGTGAAGGAGAGAGAGATCATGGTGAAGGAGAGTGATCACAGTGAAGGAGACATCATGGTGAAGGAGAGTGATCACAGTGAAGGAGACATCATGGTGAAGGAGAGAGAGATCATGGTGAAGGAGAGTGATCACAGTGAAGGAGACATCATGGTGAAGGAGAGAGAGATCATGGTGAAGGAGAGTGATCACAGTGAAGGAGACATCATGGTGAAGGAGAGAGAGATAATGGTGAAGGAGAGTGATCACAGTGAAGGAGACATCATGGTGAAGGAGAGAGAGATCATGGTGAAGGAGAGTGATCACAGTGAAGGAGACATCATGGTGAAGGAGAGAGAGATCATGGTGAAGGAGAGTGATCACAGTGAAGGAGACATCATGGTGAAGGAGAGTGATCACAGTGAAGGAGACATCATGGTGAAGGAGAGAGAGATCATGGTGAAGGAGAGTGATCACAGTGAAGGAGACATCATGGTGAAGGAGAGTGATCACAGTGAAGGAGACATCATGGTGAAGGAGAGTGATCACAGTGAAGGAGACATCATGGTGAAGGAGAGTGATCACAGTGAAGGAGACATCATGGTGAAGGAGAGTGATCACAGTGAAGGAGACATCATGGTGAAGGAGAGAGAGATCATGGTGAAGGAGAGTGATCACAGTGAAGGAGACATCATGGTGAAGGAGAGAGAGATCATGGTGAAGGAGAGAGATCACAGTGAAGGAGACATCATGGTGAAGGAGAGAGAGATCATGGTGAAGGAGAGTGATCACAGTGAAGGAGGCATCATGGTGAAGGAGAGTGATCACAGTGAAGGAGACATCATGGTGAAGGAGAGTGATCACAGTGAAGGAGACATCATGGTGAAGGAGAGTGATCACAGTGAAGGAGACATCATGGTGAAGGAGAGAGACATCATGGTGAAGGAGAGTGATCACAGTGAAGGAGACATCATGGTGAAGGAGAGCGAGATCATGGTGAAGGAGAGTGATCACAGTGAAGGAGACATCATGGTGAAGGAGAGTGATCACAGTGAAGGAGACATCATGGTGAAGGAGAGTGATCACAGTGAAGGAGACATCATGGTGAAGGAGAGTGATCACAGTGAAGGAGACATCATGGTGAAGGAGAGTGATCACAGTGAAGGAGACATCATGGTGAAGGAGAGAGAGATCATGGTGAAGGAGACATCATGGTGAAGGAGACATGGAAATAAATGGTATAAAATACCGACACAATGGCAATATAAACACAAATGCAGTATAATGTGATCCTTTATTGACTACGTTTCGCCCACACAGTGGGCTTTTTCAAGTCACAAACGTAGTCAATAAAGGATCACATTATACTGCATTTGTGTTTATATTGCCCGTGAAGGAGACATCATGGTGAAGGAGAGAGAGATCATGGTGAAGGAGACATCATGGTGAAGGAGACATCACAGTGAAGGAGACATGGTGAAGGAGACATCATGGTGAAGGAGACATCATGGTGAAGGAGACATCATGGTGAAGGAGAGAGAGATCATGGTGAAGGAGACATCATGGTGAAGGAGAGAGAGATCATGGTGAAGGAGACATCATGGTGAAGGAGACATCACAGTGAAGGAGACATCATGGTGAAGGAGACATCATGGTGAAGGAGACATCATGGTGAAGGAGACATCATGGTGAAGGAGACATCATGGTGAAGGAGACATCATGGTGAAGGAGACATCATGGTGAAGGAGACATCACAGTGAAGGAGACATCACAGTGAAGGAGACATCATGGTGAAGGAGACATCACAGTGAAGGAGACATCATGGTGAAGGAGACATCATGGTGAAGGAGACATCATGGTGAAGGAGACATCATGGTGAAGGAGAGAGAGATCATGGTGAAGGAGACATCATGGTGAAGGAGACATCACAGTGAAGGAGACATCATGGTGAAGGAGACATCATGGTGAAGGAGACATCATGGTGAAGGAGACATCATGGTGAAGGAGACATCATGGTGAAGGAGACATCATGGTGAAGGAGACATCATGGTGAAGGAGACATCATGGTGAAGGAGACATCACAGTGAAGGAGACATCACAGTGAAGGAGACATCATGGTGAAGGAGACATCATGGTGAAGGAGACATCACAGTGAAGGAGACATCATGGTGAAGGAGACATCATGGTGAAGGAGACATCATGGTGAAGGAGACATCATGGTGAAGGAGACATCACAGTGAAGGAGACATCACAGTGAAGGAGACATCATGGTGAAGGAGACATCATGGTGAAGGAGACATCATGGTGAAGGAGACATCATGGTGAAGGAGACATCACAGTGAAGGAGACATCACAGTGAAGGAGACATCATGGTGAAGGAGACATCACAGTGAAGGAGACATCATGGTGAAGGAGACATCACTGTGAAGGAGACATCACAGTGAAGGAGACATCACAGTGAAGGAGACATCATGGTGAAGGAGACATCACAGTGAAGGAGACATCATGGTGAAGGAGACATCACAGTGAAGGAGACATCATGGTGAAGGAGACATCACAGTGAAGGAGACATCACAGTGAAGGAGACATCACAGTGAAGGAGACATCATGGTGAAGGAGACATCATGGTGAAGGAGACATCATGGTGAAGGAGAGTGATCACAGTGAAGGAGACATCATGGTGAAGGAGAGTGATCACAGTGAAGGAGACATCATGGTGAAGGAGAGTGATCACAGTGAAGGAGACATCATGGTGAAGGAGAGTGATCACAGTGAAGGAGACATCATGGTGAAGGAGAGAGAGATCATGGTGAAGGAGACATCATGGTGAAGGAGACATCACAGTGAAGGAGACATGGTGAAGGAGACATCATGGTGAAGGAGACATCATGGTGAAGGAGACATCATGGTGAAGGAGAGAGAGATCATGGTGAAGGAGACATCATGGTGAAGGAGAGAGAGATCATGGTGAAGGAGACATCATGGTGAAGGAGACATCACAGTGAAGGAGACATGGTGAAGGAGACATCATGGTGAAGGAGACATCATGGTGAAGGAGACATCATGGTGAAGGAGAGAGAGATCATGGTGAAGGAGACATCATGGTGAAGGAGAGAGAGATCATGGTGAAGGAGACATCATGGTGAAGGAGACATCACAGTGAAGGAGACATCATGGTGAAGGAGACATCATGGTGAAGGAGACATCATGGTGAAGGAGACATCATGGTGAAGGAGACATCATGGTGAAGGAGACATCATGGTGAAGGAGACATCATGGTGAAGGAGACATCACAGTGAAGGAGACATCACAGTGAAGGAGACATCATGGTGAAGGAGACATCACAGTGAAGGAGACATCATGGTGAAGGAGACATCATGGTGAAGGAGACATCATGGTGAAGGAGACATCATGGTGAAGGAGAGAGAGATCATGGTGAAGGAGACATCATGGTGAAGGAGACATCACAGTGAAGGAGACATCATGGTGAAGGAGACATCATGGTGAAGGAGACATCATGGTGAAGGAGACATCATGGTGAAGGAGACATCATGGTGAAGGAGACATCATGGTGAAGGAGACATCATGGTGAAGGAGACATCATGGTGAAGGAGACATCACAGTGAAGGAGACATCACAGTGAAGGAGACATCATGGTGAAGGAGACATCATGGTGAAGGAGACATCACAGTGAAGGAGACATCATGGTGAAGGAGACATCATGGTGAAGGAGACATCATGGTGAAGGAGACATCACAGTGAAGGAGACATCACAGTGAAGGAGACATCATGGTGAAGGAGACATCATGGTGAAGGAGACATCATGGTGAAGGAGACATCATGGTGAAGGAGACATCACAGTGAAGGAGACATCACAGTGAAGGAGACATCATGGTGAAGGAGACATCACAGTGAAGGAGACATCATGGTGAAGGAGACATCACTGTGAAGGAGACATCACAGTGAAGGAGACATCACAGTGAAGGAGACATCATGGTGAAGGAGACATCACAGTGAAGGAGACATCATGGTGAAGGAGACATCACAGTGAAGGAGACATCATGGTGAAGGAGACATCACAGTGAAGGAGACATCACAGTGAAGGAGACATCACAGTGAAGGAGACATCATGGTGAAGGAGACATCATGGTGAAGGAGACATCATGGTGAAGGAGACATCACAGTGAAGGAGACATCATGGTGAAGGAGACATCACAGTGAAGGAGACATCATGGTGAAGGAGAGAGAGATCATGGTGAAGGAGAGTGATCACAGTGAAGGAGACATCATGGTGAAGGAGAGAGAGATCATGGTGAAGGAGAGTGATCACAGTGAAGGAGACATCATGGTGAAGGAGAGTGATCACAGTGAAGGAGACATCATGGTGAAGGAGAGTGATCACAGTGAAGGAGACATCATGGTGAAGGAGAGTGATCACAGTGAAGGAGACATCATGGTGAAGGAGAGAGACATCATGGTGAAGGAGAGTGATCACAGTGAAGGAGACATCATGGTGAAGGAGAGCGAGATCATGGTGAAGGAGAGTGATCACAGTGAAGGAGACATCATGGTGAAGGAGAGTGATCACAGTGAAGGAGACATCATGGTGAAGGAGAGAGACATCATGGTGAAGGAGAGTGATCACAGTGAAGGAGACATCATGGTGAAGGAGAGTGATCACAGTGAAGGAGACATCATGGTGAAGGAGAGTGATCACAGTGAAGGAGACATCATGGTGAAGGAGAGAGAGATCATGGTGAAGGAGACATCATGGTGAAGGAGACATCATGGTGAAGGAGAGAGAGATCATGGTGAAGGAGACATCATGGTGAAGGAGACATCACAGTGAAGGAGACATGGTGAAGGAGACATCATGGTGAAGGAGACATCATGGTGAAGGAGAGAGAGATCATGGTGAAGGAGACATCATGGTGAAGGAGAGAGAGATCATGGTGAAGGAGACATCATGGTGAAGGAGACATCACAGTGAAGGAGACATCATGGTGAAGGAGACATCATGGTGAAGGAGACATCATGGTGAAGGAGACATCATGGTGAAGGAGACATCATGGTGAAGGAGACATCATGGTGAAGGAGACATCACAGTGAAGGAGACATCACAGTGAAGGAGACATCATGGTGAAGGAGACATCACAGTGAAGGAGACATCATGGTGAAGGAGACATCATGGTGAAGGAGACATCATGGTGAAGGAGACATCATGGTGAAGGAGAGAGAGATCATGGTGAAGGAGACATCATGGTGAAGGAGACATCATGGTGAAGGAGACATCATGGTGAAGGAGACATCATGGTGAAGGAGACATCATGGTGAAGGAGACATCATGGTGAAGGAGACATCATGGTGAAGGAGACATCATGGTGAAGGAGACATCATGGTGAAGGAGACATCATGGTGAAGGAGACATCACAGTGAAGGAGACATCACAGTGAAGGAGACATCATGGTGAAGGAGACATCATGGTGAAGGAGACATCATGGTGAAGGAGACATCATGGTGAAGGAGACATCACAGTGAAGGAGACATCATGGTGAAGGAGACATCATGGTGAAGGAGACATCATGGTGAAGGAGACATCATGGTGAAGGAGACATCACAGTGAAGGAGACATCACAGTGAAGGAGACATCATGGTGAAGGAGACATCATGGTGAAGGAGACATCATGGTGAAGGAGACATCATGGTGAAGGAGACATCACAGTGAAGGAGACATCACAGTGAAGGAGACATCATGGTGAAGGAGACATCACAGTGAAGGAGACATCATGGTGAAGGAGACATCACTGTGAAGGAGACATCACAGTGAAGGAGACATCACAGTGAAGGAGACATCATGGTGAAGGAGACATCACAGTGAAGGAGACATCATGGTGAAGGAGACATCACAGTGAAGGAGACATCATGGTGAAGGAGACATCACAGTGAAGGAGACATCACAGTGAAGGAGACATCACAGTGAAGGAGACATCATGGTGAAGGAGACATCATGGTGAAGGAGACATCATGGTGAAGGAGACATCACAGTGAAGGAGACATCATGGTGAAGGAGACATCACAGTGAAGGAGACATCATGGTGAAGGAGACATCACAGTGAAGGAGACATCATGGTGAAGGAGACATCACAGTGAAGGAGACATCACAGTGAAGGAGACATCATGGTGAAGGAGACATCACAGTGAAGGAGACATCACAGTGAAGGAGACATCACAGTGAAGGAGACATCACAGTGAAGGAGACATCACAGTGAAGGAGACATCACAGTGAAGGAGACATCATGGTGAAGGAGACATCACAGTGAAGGAGACATCACAGTGAAGGAGACATCACAGTGAAGGAGACATCACAGTGAAGGAGACATCATGGCTCGTATTAAAAATGTAAAACAATATGAGTGACATAAAACTTTCACAGAATAGATGTTAGCCGAGGCTGGAATAATATACTTCAGGAAGAACTAGATCACAGGTCAGTGTTAAGAGGTCACGGATGTCTACACAAGCTATGTGCTTCTAAATATACTACTACTACTACTACTAATAATAATAATAATGTACAGAAATAAAATATTCAAACCGTACAGTGGTTTGGTTCGCTTTAGGGAACATCTTAACATTTTCCTTGATGCCATTTTATTTACTACCCTGATGCTATGAGCTCTCGTAACTTGTATTAGAAGCGAACTTACGATTCTCTCTCTCTCCCTCTCATATATATATATATATATATATATATATATATATATATATATATATATATATATATATATATATATATATATATATACAGAAGGATGAACGAGGCTATGAGACATTATGTAGACTGCCAGTGGCCCTAAGATATTGTATGTGAAAACGAGTAGACTTCCTGTGGTCATGAGACATTATAATTGAAGATGAGTAGGTTGTCTGCGACCATGAGACATTATATGTGAATATGAGTAGGCTGTCAATGACCATGAGACATTATATGTGAAGATGAGTAGGTTGTCTGCGACCATGAGGCATTATATGTGAATATGAGTAGGCTGTCAATGACCATGAGACATTATATGTGAAGATGAGTAGGTTGTCTGCGACCATGAGACATTATATCTGAAGATGAGTAGTTTATCTGCGACCATGAGACATTATATCTGAAAATGAGTAGGCTGTCAATGACCATGAGACATTATATGTGAAGATGAGTAGGTTGTCTGCGACCATGAGACATTATATCTGAAGATGAGTAGTTTATCTGCGACCATGAGACATTATATCTGAAAATGAGTAGGTTATCTGCGACCATGAGACATTATATCTGAAAATGAGTAGGTTATCTGCGACCATGAGACATTATATCTGAAGATGAGTAGGTTATCTGCGACCATGAGACATTATATCTGAAGATGAGTAGGTTATCTGCGACCATGAGACATTATATCTGAAGATGAGTAGGTTATCTGCGACCATGAGACATTATATCTGAAGATGAGTAGGTTGTCTGCGACCATGAGACATTATATCTGAAGATGAATAAGTTGTCAATGACCAAGAGATATTATATGAAGATGAGTTGGCTGTCAGTGGCCATGAGACAGAGTTTGGTTCTCACACATTAGAAGTAGACAGCAGCGCCAGTCACATAACGTCGCACAAGGACCATGACTAAAATTAATTACAAAGAACTAGAAGTAGAAGTCATCAGCATAAGAGTGGATAGCACCGAATGCAATGTGAGAGTCTTTAATGAATAATAAGATAAGAAAGGGGGACATGATAACCTTGCAGAATACTAAGAGTTAATGAGGAAGCGCCCCCCCCCCTCCCTCTCAAGGAAGGTTCCCAGATGCTGGTCAGGAATTGGACTTGTTCTCCACCTTCTTGGATCTAATTTGACTGCCTCCTTGCAGAGCTTTATAAAGTCATGACTTGATAAAAGCTCTACACAGAGCTAAACCATCTCTATATTAGTTTGTTCTGAGTCTTCTTCACTATTGTTGGCAATACGCCAGTTGCATATAATTATAAAGATGTTTGTATAACAAAAGTTGGAAATGTTTTCACAACGAAAAAAAAAACTTACAATGTACACCTGAGCTTCAATCTCTAAAATATGGATCATATACAACCACTGTGAAAGGATAGTGAAATTCCAAGTGCTTTCGTGACTTCTAACATTATCAAGAAACTATAAAGACAATACATCAAAGGAAGGCATATAAAAGGTTGAGAACACACCTCACCATCACATCCCACAACAAAGCAACACCTGACGCGCGACGACACCCGACTCATACGGAAAAAAAATCTTACAATATATTTACTGAGGTCCAGAGTCGTGACTGGAAGACTACTCTATGACAAATGTTAATATTAAGCTGGTGTTAGTACCCGGTGAAGAGACTGACCCAGAGCACTGAGAGGGTGAACTATGCTAGTCATGAGTAACCTACGCGGTTATGAAGAATAAAGTAAGCTTTATTTAGCTTTACTAGTATTTTTTACACAATTATACATTTTTACAATGGTTACAATAAGCGCATGTACACACACCAGTGAAGAGGCGGGACCAGGAGCCATGACTCGACCCCTACAACCAAATTAGGTGAGTATACAGACATGGTATGACCCCAGTGATATATGAGGAGGTCTTGTTTGTACAGCTAGTCTACTATGCACATTGCCAGTGAAAAAGAGCCGTGAGCCGGCCAGATTATAGGCATATAAACTATCAATGGACAAGGCTAGATTATAGGCATACCAACTGAATTATTCAAGAGACCTTTTAGCTTGGCAGGAGTCAATTGCCACGATCACTAGGTGCAACACACGCACCCACTATCTCAATGTCAAGTATTAACCAATCTTAATCAAAAACACACCTTGCAACTTTCACAGCGGCTCCCCCACCACTGGTAGCGGTCTCCCACCTCTGATGAACCTGTATTGCAACAATGCAATGTTAAATACCTCAACCCGGTACTTGTATGTCCCCTGCAATACCCCTACCCCCCTCATCCAGCAAAACAACTACCCCCACCCCCACAACACTACCACCCCTGTAAGACCACCATCCACAACACCGCCATAATACCACCACGCCCCACTATATTCCCTACCCCCACAAATTTTATGCAATACCAAAGCAAACAACCGAAGTATATACGTGTTGGAATTTCTAACTACAAGAGTGAGAATTATCACTAGCAACTAAGTCAGCCCTTCAAGAGACGTAGAGAAGAAAAAGTAGAGAAAATGAAAAAAAATGAAGAAATAAAATATAGGGAAATTATTTAAAAATAATCAGAACTAAGAAGTGGAAGCGTGCATGCGAGATAGATCAACTGTCTCTTAACTGTCTTCCGGAGTGAACTTGACGGGTTCCTCCACGCAGTTACTGATCAGTTTGGCTGTGGTGTTCAAGCTGGAAAGCGTATCGTTATCGCCAACAGCCTAATTAGATCGGAAGCTTGGCCCCCAAAACGGTTAACTGGAAGTTAATTAAGACCTAGCAGAGAGTGCGAGTGAGATGCAATACAGGTTGTAGCGGTAACAGTGAACTAGTAGAGTGGACGAGATAGACCAATATCTTACAGTGTGACTGACCTGTGAACTAGTTGAGAACGTGTGAGGCAGAACAAACATTGCCGCCACTAAGAAGTTCTATACATCCTCACATTCTAATGCTGCCAAGGCAAACCGGTCTAATATATTATGCTAACAAATGCCATATTTGTTTACAAGTTTACAGATACCAAACCAGTTGGAGTGAACCCCGCATACTGTGACCACAGGGGCCATGATGAAGGATACACTTCCGCCTGGAGACTACCAGCCAACACTTCAGACTAAGCTCAATCTGGGTATTTTTGTTTTATAGGTTTGCAAGACTATTTTTTGACAGTCTTGAACCGATAACTGGCGTGTCCGTATGGTCTTGACGACCAGGTCTGGTGTGATGTTGACGTTTCAAGTCTTGAGGTGGATTTGATGGCCAGGTCTTGTGTGGTTGTGACCAAATCTGTTGTCTTGACGACCAAATCTGCGGTGTACCTTAAGGATGGTTTTTTTTTTTTTTTTTTTTAGCGCACAGCTACTATTAAGATTTATGTCATGTCCATGTCACCATCCATGAAGTGCCACAGGTTGTAAGAATATGGAACAAAGTCTGGAGCTACCCTGAACAGTATGTAGGACAAGTGAATGGCCTGCAAATAAAGCAAAAACGCATGCACAGACATACAAACACACGCAAACAAAAAAAGGCCCAGTATTTATCGAGAAGCAATTTGGACAACTGGCAACTAAATAATAATACGCACACACTTTTCATAAATGGTAACTATCACACACACACACACACACACACAAGTACGTACGTGTGCAAAAGTAATGCAAACAGTAACAAGACAAGGATTGATGGAACATAAACGGAATGGCTTGAAAATGGTATTTAGGGATATAATACCAAGAATCCTAACAGACCTACCATTAAACTGGTCCTGGAACTAAAGGACACGAGCTCTGAGTCAAATCTAATGCTTAACTTTACCTTACTATAGTAACGAATGTTCTGGGAAGCCATGATTATGACGTACAAGATACTCAAGGGCATTGAGAAAATGGATAAGGACAGGTTATTTTTTAACAAGGCTGCTTTTCTCTTATACAATAATAACACGAATATTTTAATCCATACAATGGTACTCACTGTATATAGTATAGTGACATACAATATCTTTCGGTTTATATACTATAGTGATATACAATATCTTTCGGTTTGTATACAGAGACGCACACCTACTGATGTACATACAGAAATACACAATGGGGTATATACACTGGGAAATACACACTTCTTAAGCGTGTGTATACCGAAAAACATACAGCCTGTGATACCCTGTATCGCAACTAAATTTTCATTACTATTCACGGTCCACCCTCGCCTCTTTAATTCCCGTAACTATCCTCTCCGAGGTGGTAAAAATCCACTGGCTTCTCTGAGCCAGTTAGTAAGGACCGTTAGCAGTAACTGAGTCAGTAACTGATGCCACATATGGGAACTCTCGACATATATATTTAAGGGCGGGTGAGAGTAACACTTGATTAAACTTTTACAGATCTTAGAACTGTAAAAACTGAGGAACTTTTACAGTCTTAGAACTGTAAAAACTGAGGAACTTTTTACAGTCTTAGACTGCCAAGTCGAAGGTACTAGACGAAAATGTGGTGCACTCAATCATACACAGTTTCATGAGTAGGTATAAACGAGCCCCGGAGAACATACATTATTAAAGCAGGATGATAACAGTTAAGACAACTAGATAAATACTGCGATAACTACACATTCAGTAAAAGAATCAGACAATCCTGCATACCCAGTCTTCAACCTATTTTCATTCTAATACGTAATCATAAGTAACAAATTCAATTTATTAACGCCTCCTGTTAACGTAATGTGCTATTTCCTTTATTACAAATTAGGTTTGATTAGTTTAGGCTCATTCAGGCTACATAAACTTTAAAAAAACGTTTATCTAACAACAAATAGGCAAATTAAATAAATTGTCCATACATCTGGCAACGCATTCCATCCTCCAATTTTCTTAGTGAGAAAATAAACGCTCGAGATAAAATAATATTGGCTTCACTAACTGGATAACAGACTGAGAAACGAAATGCCAAGCACAGTCAGGAAACGTTCCAGTCTGTACGATTATCATTCCTGATGTGAGAATGTGTTTCTCTCTCATTCAGTGTCCTCTCAGACGCTTTTTTTGTCGCTTTGTGACACTCCACCCGGCAGTGGAAGACTTGCTTTCTAGTCTCTTACATTATCCTGCCAGACGCGACCCAGGTGAATTTCGTGCTAATGCTGGTGTTTTAGGGAGGTTCCATTCATAAGGTGGGAGTAGCATGCTATATCTTACAATACTTTATATATAATATTTTCTCAGGAGACGCAACAATGCTACACAAGATTATAATAATGGCAACTTCTCGTCGACGAAACAAGATCGTTCATACTTCGAGATAACCGCACATTCACCTTCTCTCTCTCTCTCTCTCTCTCTCTCTCTCTCTCTCTCTCTCTTTCTTTCTTACAGTGGTGTTTAGAAATCCAAATATCAATTAGCATCTACGTAAGACTTTAAGAAACTTACTCTGCCTATGTAACACATCCACGTTAATTTGGCCTAAATTTACAGATGTCAAACTACCCGCCTGGGATAATTACTTAGACTGGAGGAATGTCTTCAAGTGAGGCCATATATATCTTCCATTTGTCATCAAGTTGTTGTCAATCCTTCGCTGTATATAAAGAGAATATATATTATTGTTTAAGGAAAGGTTCTCTATGCTCTCCTAACTTACAAGTTGAGGGACTGTTATTATTCTAGGCACACTGGTAACCTCCAGAGTGAGATTTTACCCAGCTATATATCACTTCCTTAACAATAATCAGGAAAGGCAGAGTAGCTAAAACTGGTGGCAGTAAGAGCCTCCATCACCATCAGGGCACACTGTAATAAGGACTAACGCGTTACTTCAGGGAAAAGTGCTAAGCGTATTGGGGTAACACAGCACCTGGGAAATGGGAGACATTCAGATAAATAAATCCTGCTCCCCGGATCAAGAGCCCCTCATCTGCATCAGAACACCTACCTAGAGGGAGCAACAGATACCAGTCTTCAAAAGGGACATCTAAAATAATCTCCAAATTATTCCAGATAACCTCGGCCGTGGTGTATTCGTTACACTTCATACTGCTTGCCGCAGATAACAGTCAGATTGATCAGGAGACTTAGTGTGACACCGGGTCACGGTCTCACACGAAGTCTGAAGCGACAGTGATCGGCCATCCAGAGGTCGATCAATGTCTTCGACAGTAATCATTTTGCTAGTATTTCCAGTCACATTTGACAGTCTCTACACTGAACTTTCAATGCTGATTCTCCACTTTGGTTTCCGAGGAAACGAGATTAGTGCACCAATTTACCCTTGACATTTCCACTCGCCTTTCGTCAACCGTTCAGCACTGTATGACCCACACGGGATTAGCGCATTATTATTATTATTATTATTATTATTATTATTATTATTATTATTATTATACAGTAAACCGGAGTAACTGTTTAAGACTAAAATTAAATTTTCTGGGCTTTGTTTCTAAGCAATTACGTTTTTTCCTCTCTACAACCATCTTCCCCAGTACAATGTCAAATGCTCTATTATATACAAACGCTCGTGACTTTTCCTGACTTGTTATCTGCTAACCTTTTCACTTACTCTGACTTGTGTCGTTTTTTCCTTATCTCATTCGGTACAAGAGGAACCGAAACTTATAAATATTTATCTCCAATTTATGGCCTAGTTGTGAGCTGTTCCAGCCAAGTTATTGTGATGTGTTTATTCTCTTACAGTGTTTAGATCCTAAATGCTCGCTTAAGACTTCAGAAAGCAAGAGTTCTAGGCGCTGCTTTTGATATGGGAAAGGAATCATGCTATCACTGGGGGCTGCTGGACATGAATTTGATTATTATTATATTCACAAAAAAGCGCTACTCGCATGAGTACGTAATACTTCAAACTAACGTATGGTTGTCATCGAGGTTCCCTCCTATCCATGCTAATTTACAAGTTTCTGGCTTAGTGCATGGGAGATTCTAGTTTTGAAGATACATTAGGTAACGAGATACATAATGAGTCATTAGGAGTATATTATGATAAGTTGGACACTCTTGTAATTTAAAGTCTTTCCTAGGATGTAGTTCCTGTTGTAGTATGTCTCTGCAGGACCATCTCTCCTAGTCTCTCCAGCCTAGGACAACTGTAATACAAGTTCCTTCAGTGCCATACTTTTCAGGACAGCTTATGCAGTGCCCCCATCCCCTCTGTAGGACATCTGTAATGCTAATATCTCCAGGACCATATCTACCAGACACTCTGGTAACGGCAGTCCACACCTCAGGTCTGCCTTAATTCCTACATCAAATATTCCTGTTGCTCTCATCGCCCCCCCCCTCCCCTAAGATGACTTCTCTGTCGAAACCGTCAGCTATTGTCCACCTGCCTGCAACCACTCCCGCACCTGACAACTGTACAATTCATTCTTGTCACACCACACGCACTCAACATCCCCTTAATTATTTGTTACAGGGTTCATTACCAGCGGATGCTCAGCAATGGCCCGCCAAAGGGCGAACAGCTACCACATTGGAATCTATTTAACCGAGAAAATGGGACCCAGAAATACAGCTGGAACTTACAGGAACAGACGAGTTACAAGTCATGAAAGTTACTGGATAAGGCAAGCAGGAGTGATAGAACACTTGGAATTGAGTGATTTCATAATACCTTTGATATACCTTTGAAGAGCTTCGAGAGTTTGACTACTCTCGGAGCCCTGCCATGGGCCAGGCTCGTCTGGTGCTTGCTTGGTCAACCAGGCTGTTGCTGCTAGAGGCCCGTTGCCCCATATATCCATCACAGCTTGGTTGACCTGGCACATGGTGAAGATACTTGTCCAGTTTCCTCTTGAAGGCTTCTACACTTGTTCCAGCCGTGTTTCTGATATCTTCTGGTAAGATGTTGAATAGTCTGGGACCCCGGATGTTGATACAGTGTTCCCTTGTCCCCACAGCGCCCCTGCTCCTCACTGGGTTTATTTTACACTTCCTCCCATATATCTCACTCCAGTATGTTATGGCAATGTGCAGATTTGGGACCAAGCCCTCGAGTACCTTCCAGGTATATATCATCATGTATCTCTCTCCTCCGCTCCAATGAGTATATGTTCAAGACTTGATGGCGCTCCCAGTAATTTAGGTGTTTTATTGGCTCAACGTGAGCCGTAAACGATCTCTGTATTTGTTCCAGCTCCGATATTTCTTCTGCTTTGAACGAGGCCGTCAGCAGTGAACAATATTCTAAGTGAGGGAGCACTAGCGATTTGAAGAATGTCACCATCGGCATTATTTACCTTGTTTTGAAAGTTCTCAATACCCACCCCGTCATCTTCCTGGCTGTCGTGATCTTTTGTCTTATGATCTTGAAAAAAAAAAAAGGTCGGTTGACATAATTATTCCCAGGTCTTTTACGTATTCCTTTCGTTCTATTTGGTGACCCTCTTGAGTTTTGTATCTAGTGTTCCTTTTGAGTTCTTCATTCTTTCCATACCTAAGCGGCTGGAACTTATCACCATTGAACGTCATGTTGTTCTCCACTGCCCACTGGAAAACCCTGTTTATGTCTTCCTGTACCTTTTCAGTGTCCTCTACCGTACTGACTTTCGTGCTTATTTTAGTGTCACCTTTTGAAGTACCGCACATCTTGCTATTTTCTCTTCTATAAAGGGCCAACATCACCAATGAACGGGTCAAACAGCAGAATGCAAATGACATACAGCTTCGCACAAGTGGACAAATCCCTGTACAGGAAATGTGTCGTTTTCCTGTGTTGAGTAACCAGCCACCTTCCCCTGCATAATAATATGGATGTCGGCAACTTCTTTCCTGTTTCGTCTTGAGCTGTTATACTTTCCGGTTACCACACTTCATATACATTTTTTAAGTAATTTATCTAATTAATCAACTTGTCGGTACTCTGAGCCATTTGCCTACGTATTTTATTTATACATAGTTCATCAGTGATCTTTCACAGATCCACAGAACACTTACACTTACATGCTCAATTTTTTTGCTATA
This sequence comes from Cherax quadricarinatus, assembly GCF_038502225.1. NCBI lineage: Eukaryota > Metazoa > Arthropoda > Malacostraca > Decapoda > Parastacidae > Cherax > Cherax quadricarinatus. Next base: position 55,654,491 of record NC_091302.1, on the reverse strand, counting down.
CCTAGTTAAACTTAATTAAGTTTACTTCCTTTTAGTACCAAGTTTTCATACCTTTCTCATAATCAAAGTCAGTATTTCACTGTGGCTAAGTCAACTGAGTAACTGTTATATGAACCTTCAACAGTGATTATCTGACTATGCTGTAGTGTGCTCGGCGAGTCCTCTTTCTGTTCGCGCTTCTTTTTTTTTTTTAATCGCCTCTGTGTAATATTGAATTCATTGTTGTTGTGGTATATTAAAAGTGGTCATTTTTTCTTAAAAGATAATAAATGACTTAACTAAACCTAACCTAAAGTAAATCGCGAAATTTGCTGAAAACAGTATGGTAGAAATCGACAGAATTTAGGAAGACGAGCTGCTAGCTGAATCTGTCAATTCCATAACCATCTCAACAAGTCATAGAGCACTCAAGCCATCTTCGGTTTATCGCTCCACCTGTTTCCATAACCTCTGTGTACTGATAGAATGTGCAGGTTTGGTACTCAGTTCTTGTTCTTATGCTTTGTGTTGTATATCCCGGTGTTATGCAGGATTCTGCATGACACTGTAATGTATATACAGTAGAGAAGGGTGCCATAATAGTATGAATGTTGTAACTGTAAAGCATAATTTTATAATTCATAATGTGCATTTGGGGGTACTGTAAAGTACTTAAATTGTAATTATAAGGAAACCCTGCCAGGGGTTTATTTTCCAACTGTGTTTTGGTTAGCGTGTCTTGGGCAGTCACGGTGGTCAGCATGGCTTGGAGGCTGGCGTGGGAGACGCCGTGTATTTAAGCTAAGTTTTATAGTTGTGTACTCCTTTTGTTTAGCTAACTCAGGCCATAGGCTCTTCTATGGTCTACCTGTATGCTCACTTAGGCTCTGACATGGTCAGGGTGCTGTGGGATGAATGAGGACATAAGAAATGGGGTCGGTATTGGAGTAGTGAAGGCCTGGCGTTGCTAGGCTAAGGGTTTATGTTTCCCGGGACTCTCCAGCCGCCCGCTACTTGTGCTCCGCTATTTGGGCGTTTAGGATAGGAGATATATGAAGGTGTTTTCTAGAGTGTGTATATAGTGTTATGACGAATAAATATATATTTTCCTAACTAGGATTTTTACCTATCCCTCTGTTAACTCATTGAAGTAACAAATGCTGGTTTAGCGCTTTCTGTTTTCACTGGGATAGTCCTGGGTGGCCTGTTTCTGCCTGAGATGTGTGTAACTTTTACCTTTGCGCTTAGACAAGGCTTTAGCCCCCAGGTATCCCACATTTCTGCGTAACACCCGGGTCCTTCACAATGTTGCTATCATTTGTTCTTATGCTCTGGTTGTGTTGTATATCCTGGGTCCTTCATAATGTTGGTGTCATCTATTGTTCTTGTGCTCTGGTTGTGTCGTACACTCCAGGTCCCTCACAATGAAAGTAGACTACTGCAACACAATGATACTGTTGCTGAATCCTGTCTTTCTTGCCTCGTGTGGTAGAGCCCTGGAAGCCAATTAGTGAAGCTGAGATATTTCTCCTAGTTAAATACACTGAATTATGGAAGTCATGCCTACCCTCCCTTCCTCTCCCTCTCTCTCTCTCTCTCTCTCTCTCTCTCTCTCTGATCCATCCCTTAGAACCCATGGTGCTAAGGCTATGAATGGACAGCACTGGAAACAAGCTGATTAAAACTGAAAGTAAAATGACATTATGTTCAACGCTTTGGCCTTTCCTAAGCCTTCAGAACCAGCTACTCAAATGTCTTCCACTGGCTGCGCCAACTTTCCTCACATTATCCGCTCACAAACTAGCCTCGCGGCGCACAACCTAACCTTACACTATTAAAAGTTTGTATTGCTTAACGTCTTAGAAACTAGGCTTCACATTAGTGTAAATACCGGAGAGAGTTTAGTTTAATCCGTAAAATAGAACTGAAAGCATTACAAGTGTTTAGTGTTCAGTTGTAGCATAGTCTTGACGACCTAGCCAGCTGCACACTGATTATCTTTCTTCACACCAACTGCGCATTCCTTGTCTTGCTACACAGTAGCTAATCATTATCACTGAAACCTTACATGGTTGAAGATCCTGACTAACCCTCTGGTGGCATTAACTGATGACAACATGTTATGGTGTTGCAATAACATACCACATAGGTGTCTTGCCTTACATCTATGCCTAGTAAACTCACTCTGCAATATTTGGTTTATTTCCAAGGCAAAGATGACTGACTAATTTTGAAAGCTTTCATTGCTAAATATTGTCATTAACAAATCTTTCTAGCATCTTTCCACGAGTATAGGTTATTTGTGCACAAACGGTTATCTGTTACTTTCCTGTAATTCAGCAAAAAGTTTTGTTATAACGAAGTTTATAACAAGAAATGTTTATCCAGAGACCGCAATGCAATGATTTGCTCTTTCTGTTATTTAAATCTTGACACACCTCTTACAACAGGTTTACACCTCATATTTATACGACTATACAACAGTGTGTTTCATTAGATAATAAATTTTAAGCTGATTATTATGATTGTAGTCTCAATAAAGTAATTATTTGATTTGCGTACCAGTCAAATTTTATGTGGTAACCTTCAACGCTTTATCTTAATATTATTATTTTTTAGTTATTAACTTATATTGTAGCCTATAATAAAGCAATTTCACTTAATTATAAGTTTAACTAATACAATTTTATTGCTAGCCACTGATAATAGACACCAGTGGTTTGCTTATGGGAACCTGGCAGGATGGAGTCTTACGACTGTCGAAATGGACACCAGTCAACTTTGCTATTGTGGATGAATTTTGCTTACCTTGACATTCCCTAAAACAAAGTACATATTATTAATATTATTACCATAATCATTATTATTATATTCATGGGAAAGCACTAAGCCCGTAATGGTCATAGCTCCTGGGGACCGACGAGGGTAATCAGGGTTGAACCAAGGATGGAGAGTAGCTTCAGTTTTTTGGATTGAGAGCCCTACACCAGCTTCAAGGCAGCCTCAATTTAGCGTGCATAACGAAGCCACTATTATCTATACAATAGAAAGCCAACCTTGTACTCTGTGAGAACAGGCTGCACCATGTGGCAGCTTCTAACACCATTTTAATGTGTATTTTTTCTTCCTAATATGTCTTAAGACAAGACCGTGCACATAATATATCTAAGATGGTATCCACCGCTGTGGTAATTCTTCACACGCGCGCTAGCTTGGTATTCTATATATGGTGTGAGGTGGCGCATATAATCAAACTCTCGTGCATCTCAATGGAAAATTTGTAATTTATATCTTTCTTTCGTACTGAATTATATAAACTATCCAACTGAACATGACAGACCGAAACGTTGTGTAAATTCTTTAATTGATTTAGCCACAATATTACGACAATCTTCAATAGATAACTTGAATTACACACACTGAAGTCCTCTACTTTAATTCGAGTTAACAACGAATAAAGTCACAACACCGTGGCTGGAATGAGCTTTAAACTTTTATTCTGATAATATAAGACTTACATTGCTGGCAATTATATTTTAAAAATCCAACCATAAAGTTTTCTAATCATGTATCATCCCTACTTTGTTACTTGTGTTTAAAATATATTTTTAACAAGCTAAAAATCGTGAAAAAAAAATCACAAAAATACTGTACAACACAATTTATATTAAATACAGTACAAGAAAACATTACAATATTCGATTTTATATATTTTTACTTCGAAATTTAAGTTATGAATGAGAAAACGGTTAAAAATTAAATATATAACCATAATAGACGATAATGATTTAAAATAATAGGTGCAGAGAGTGCAAAGGAAGACAAATTAAGAAAGAATCAAATTTAGAGGAGACAAGAGCAGGTGAGGAGAAAGTGCATTAACAATAGCCAAGCAAAGGCCAAATGTTACTACAGTATTTGGTTAGCAGAGGAGGTGGGAGTTAGCCGGTATGATGATATGTAGTTGTGATGATTAATGGTGCTGGTGAATGACAGTGTTGATAGTGACTGCTAGAAGTGGTGACGTGATGGTAGTACTGGTGGTGAAGGTAATGGTGGTGACATTTAATAGGAATTTGTGTAGGAGTGTACGTAGGATATCCATGTGATACCCATATGGAACCTAGTGGATCCCTGGTTCGGATTTGATTTACCTGTTTATGGCACTAGTTATGTGGCCTTAGGAACCCTTCAAATACAAGCTGGAATCCCAGTCTCTTAAAAATACTCTCAACTAAATTATCTGCTACATGAAGACCGCAACTGTTGAAGATATCACTTTGCTGAAGGCTCTGCGCTCAACCTGTTCTTTATAAGTCACAACACTGGTTCTGTACTGTATGGATTTCCGCTGGGTTCTCTGCGTATGGTAGTTAAGGTTAGGAAAGTTAATTAAACAGAATTATGACGACCGAACTGAAAATGGGAAACTGGAGAAGAATATGGCCATACGACAAATTTTTTTCTGAACACGCTGGCCGCCTTCCACCGAGGCAGGACGACTAAAAAAAAAAACAAACAAAAAAAAAACATTTGCAGTCGTTCATTCAATCGCTGTCTTGCCAGAAACATGCTGACATTAGTGTTCTACTGGCTCTATGAGCTGCAACATTATGACCATTCCTTCAGAGTGTAAGCACGATACTTTCCACTACAGGACTCAAGTCCGGCTAACCGATTTCGCTGAATCTTCATAAATCTTAACTGGCTCACACTCCAACAGTACGACAAGTCTGGGATTATATCTGAATATTTGTTTACCACTACTTTCATACACTCTGATAAACATATTTTTTCTTCAATTCCGATAAACGTAGTTTTTCTTCAATTCTTAGTACTGGGAAGGCTCGGGGCTTTTAATAAAATGACCTGTACAAAATACAGCATATTTTGTAACCCAGATTTGCCTGTACCCAAGTCAGGTTTTTTTTTATTTCGCACAAAAAAAAAACCTGTTGATTGTAACCAATACCTGATGCTCATTCATGTTCATCTGCCTTAGCGTAACACGACCAAAACACGACCAACAAGTATACTGACGAGACTGGTCGTTGCAAACATAAAAGCACCATTGGTAGCGAGGTCTAACAAACTAATTTGAGGACGATATTTAGGTGGCTATGGCTTAGCCTACTTCTGGCTGTGACATTAACAATTAGTGTCTGGAAATTTTTTACATAATTTCCTAAATGTAAAACATATGAATGAATAATACAATAATTGTGTAATAAAATATGATGCTGTTTGGACCCTTCGGGAAATCTTAAGTGGGGGGGGAGGTGTAACAGCCAGAAGCAACGCCATGTTGAATTTAATTTGTGAAGACTGGTCTTAATTGTGCATGGTAATCGGGCGTTCTCGGAGGCCAAAATGAGGTGTTTCGACCTGAATTTGTAATAGGAACTCCTGTTAATGCCCCCTGCTGAAGAATTGGGGCAGGAAATTTGCAGGACCTCAAGAATTACGTGTGAATGGCAAAATAAATGCGGACATCACTCACAGGAAAGTACACCATAGTCCTTGTATTGAGATCTAGCTGGCCAGTGTAGGTTCTAGATGTTAGGCAGGTGTGGTGTGATCCATCTACAGTAACTGAATGAAAACTGGTAATACAAAGTTTTTTTAATAACACTAATAATTTATGTTTAATAATTATATTTGTTGTTCCCAGCAAGTTGAATCACACACAGCCCACAAACCTTAATTACCAGAGTAGTTGGTTTTAATTTTATAATTATTAATTTAATGTCAGGTCTAGCTTTTTGTGAAAGAGGTGTAGAAGTGGGCAGTCAAGGAGTTACAGTTCGGTGACCTACTGTGACTAAGTCCCACTTAATTAATCAAATTACTTGCAGGTAATAATTCAGGTGATGCCCTGTAAACCTCCTGCAGGATATTTGCTCACATAATAATATTTTTTCAGTGTCACTTAATGCAAGGTTTAAAAACGTTGTTAGATATAGCGTCGTCACACTGGTATTATTCAATTACTGATTCTCTTACGTCAACAAGTATGAGTGTGAGTTTCATCTAACCATTATACTTTTCTTACTGTTGTGTAGTACTGCAGCTCAACTTGTTAAGCACACTTGATAAAGCCCATGTGTCTGCGAAATGTTGTCAGTAAAGATCGCATTATACTGCATTTGTGTTTGTTTCCATCGTGCCTGTATTTTATACAACTTCTCTCCATCTGGATAAGTGTTGGGTACAAGTTATGATAAAAAAATACATTAACCGTTTAGGCTATGACAAAGCAGTAGCTATAACAAATAGGCAGCAGAGAGTTTGCATAAATGGGGAGAAATCAGAGTGGGGAAGCGTTACGAGCGGTGTTCCACAGGGGTCAGTGTTGGGCCCCCTGCTGTTCACAATCTACATAAACGACATAGATGAGGGCATAAAGAGCGACATCGGCAAGTTTGCCGATGACACCAAAATAGGCCGTCGAATTCATTCTGACGAGGACATTCGAGCACTCCAGGAAGATTTGAATAGACTGATGCAGTGGGCGGAGAAGTGGCAGATGCAGTTTAATATAGACAAATGCAAAGTTCTAAATGTTGGACAGGACAATAACCATGCCACATATAAACTAAATAATGTAGATCTTAATATTACGGATTGCGAAAAAGATTTAGGAGTTCTGGTTAGCAGTAATCTGAAACCAGGACAACAGTGCATAAGTGTTCGCAATAAAGCTAATAGAATCCTTGGCTTCATATCAAGAAGCATAAATAATAGGAGTCCTCAGGTTGTTCTTCAACTCTATACATCCTTGGTTAGGCCTCATTTAGATTATGCTGCACAGTTTTGGTCACCATATTACAGGATGGATATAAATTCTCTGGAAAATGTACAAAGGAGGATGACAAAGTTGATCCCATGTATCAGAAACCTTCCCTATGAGGATAGACTAAAGGCCCTGAATCTGCACTCTCTAGAAAGACGTAGAATTAGGGGGGATATGATTGAGGTGTATAAATGGAAGACGGGAATAAATAAAGGGGATGTAAATAGTGTGCTGAAAATATCTAGCCTAGACAGGACTCGCAGCAATGGTTTTAAGTTGGAAAAATTCAGATTCAGGAAGGATATAGGAAAGTACTGGTTTGGTAATAGAGTTGTGGATGAGTGGAACAAACTCCCAAGTACAGTTATAGAGGCCAGAACGTTGTGTAGCTTTAAAAATAGGTTGGATAAATACATGAGTGGATGTGGGTGGGTGTGAGTTGGACCTGATAGCTTGTGCTACCAGGTCGGTTGCCGTGTTCCTCCCTTAAGTCAATGTGACCTGACCTGACTAGGTTGGGTGCATTGGCTTAAGCCGGTAGGAGACTTGGACCTGCCTCGCATGGGCCAGTAGGCCTTCTGCAGTGTTCCTTCGTTCTTATGTTCTTATAATAGCTTGGGAAGAAGCTCAGAGAAGAAGTGCACTGGAGAGGAGAGGAGGCGGAATGAGAATGAATGAATTACATTTTATTCTACAAATAATATTACAAGACAGTTTAAGCAAAAAAAATAATAGTGTATATATACACACACTAAGTTAGGCTACACTAGCTTTTTAACATAGGGAGAAAACCAGCTGCTAAACACATAAATGCGGGTGCTAGTGTTTAACTAACACTAGTTTAACACTAAGCTATATAACAAGCAACAAAGCAGGAGGATTGACTTACCTTGGAAGAGGTGGTGCGTCCCACCACAGAACACACCTTACTGGCCAAGTCGCCGACTTTGACGGTATGCTTCTCCACACTGTACCCGAGCGGCCGCAAACTATCGTTCAAATAAACACTGCCACTATCGTTCTCGCTACCGTTACTGTATATCACATTGTTATTCGTCACTGAGGTATTACTTAGATGGCTAGTGAGGCAGTTAGTCCGAGTGTCAGCCACACTGAGAGGGTTCATGAAGTCACCTGGGTGACCGCTAGGGACCACCCCAGCACACTCATTATTGTTGTTATGGTTATTATTGAGTCGGATCTTGTAAACTGTGGTGCCGCTCTTTTGTATGCCCGGCAGACTGTTCAGGTCCTCTTTTTTCCTGATTTTTACAATATAGGCGGGCATCTTGGGCTGGCGGGCGACACAAGGGAAGCAGGGAAGGGGTAACAGGTGTGTAAGGGTGCTGAGGTTTATCTAGTGAGTGTTCGGGTTGCTGCTGCGGGGAGAGGTATACGATATCAAACACTAAAACTCAAATCTTTCATAGTACATAATATCACACATCGATTCGGAGAAGGAACACTGTATTTCACAACACAGTTGTAATATAAATTCAGAGAGAGAGAGAATGCTGGAAGATCACAAGGTTACGCCCGCTGAGAGCAACTAGAGGTAAACCACATTCTTAGCACTGCTCATCCACCCAGTGCTATTATATTAAGTCAAATACCGGTGTTTTAGTGCTTTATCAAAAAAAAAATATTATGACTCACTGCAAATAATTCATGCTGAAAATCAATATTTTATATCTGTAACCAGAAAATACAGGAATTATGGTCGTCTTGCCTCACAAACTCCGGGCTGCTGGCGTTGTAAACACAGATCCATAAAAATCAACCTAGAACTTGAGGTAAGAAAACCAGTAAGCCAGAACTCTCAAGCCAGTGCTCCCTTCAAGGGATAAGGAGAGCGCCATGACGCTGGTGATTGGCTTCTGGTAAAATTGCTGCTACCCCTCTCCTTCCATGAATCAAAACTGATTATCTCCCATTCTTTAGGCGCTTGATGACTCCTGTGGGTTTAGCCCTTACATGTTAACATTATAACCAAACGAGTGGATCTCAACTAGGTCAGTGGAAATGATTTATAGCTCAGTGGTAGAGAGCTCCCGTCAGATTCGAAAGGATAAAAGTCAGATTTCCGTATGGGCGAGACTCCTTACACCCGCAATCCATGTTCATTTTACCTGAATGTTAGTCGAGTGTGAGTAGCATTGCAGGGAAGGACCCCAGTGTCAAAAACCTATACTACTTAATTAATGTTAAAAATGTATAGATGGGTTCTCGTGTCTGCATGTGAACCTCAGATATGATTACCTGCATCTCAGCTTCGTTTTACACCGTTTTCGTACCCATAACCCAGCATCAATTTCTGAACGTCTATTTTAGGTTAGGGAAGGTTACATAATCCTACAAAAACAAATTTAACGACAATGTGATAAAAAATGGACGCGACACTGGCAGTGGGTTGTCTCAATGAATCCCGGCAACGTTAAATTCAGTACGTGTTTTTCAGACACGGGAACAGGAGTGTCTGTGATGCTTAACAGAGTAATGGGGTTGGTCCTTACGTCGCTTGTAACAAGTGCTCTTGTGGGTGCTAGTACACGCTCTATGTTGTTATGACCCTTGGATATATCTGTCCTTCAAGCAGGATGTTTCCATGCCGGTGAAATGCTCTTGTTTAAAAGAAACAGACCTACCCTCCCCTTCCTTGGAACGTATTTAATTAGCTTCCATTTGCCAGGCGTTGCATGACCCTTACGAGTTTGTGCTTCCCTATAATAATATTATTATTATTATTAGTATATTTTATGGGCAATACCCTTAGCAAGGGTAAACTGTCTGGCTGATAAGGTTAAGGAATATTTATGTAAAATATTTATCTAAGTAATATTCCTCAAATAAATATATGTGCTTTTCATATTTTATTTTCCGTCTCTCAGCCAACGAAGATTTTTTTTTAGTAGTTTCATGTTGTTGTTTTTTTAATATATTAATTTAGTAGTTCTAGCTTCTAAGTGTCAACGAGAAGGTTTATGAAGAGCCTCTTACAAGAGTGTCACAGCAGAGCCACAACCACACCCAGTCCTGGCTGGCTAGACGTAAGTCAACTAGTTGAGGTTACTAGCACAAGTTGTGAGTGCTTGCTTATGCTACTGAGACTAGCTGAAACAATCTCTCTCTCACCAGCCGCCACGCGCTTAGACATGCACAGAATTACTCTATAATTTAATTTATGCCGCCCGAGCGGGTAGTTTATTGCTGCTCATTCTGAAAGAAGTAAAGGTTAAAACAAGGATTACAGAGGTAACACTGAATGTTTATCAGACTTCAGTGGGTATACTCTAGTACGCATGTAACTCACGGCCGCTCATATACCGCACCCGACAAAATTAAAAGTTGTTATATCAGGTTAGGTAACGTTACTTTAATTTACCCTCAGTTATCCTAAACTTACTTGGAGTTAAACGGCACGAAAAACAAGAGATAACGTCTGACAGTGGGGAATAACACGACCGTTGATTAATTCACTAGAAACAATGTGCTCGTTATTTACGTTGTGAAGACTGTGCCACCAACTTCAATACGACAGCAATAGTTTTCCATACAAAAAAAAAGCTTCAACAATACACCCCACCGCCACTACCACCGCCACTACCACCGCCACTACCACCACCACTGGAAACCTGGAAGATGAAATTCAAAATGGACAAGTGTACTGTAAAAATGTAAAGTGTTTGAAAAACTTAAAAGCCGTGAAAATATATAGCAATATCTAACAGCAAGCAATAAATGCAATACTGGTTTTCACTGACACTTTATAACTGGTTTGTCACACCTCACTTAAATATACTCTCCAGTTTTGGTCTCCAAATTACATAAAAGACGAAGATAAACTGAAGAGGGTACAGAGAAGGCAGCAAAACTAGCATCTTATTGTAAGACGAAGCCTTTACAAAAAAAAGCTCAGTGCCTAATTTCCTGAGAAAATTGAGACAACGAGTAGAGATCATATGTTATTATATTCATAATAAAGTGTTAAACCCGTATGGCTCATTTAACACTTGAGTGCGCATTCAAACCTGTAAGATTCTAAATTAATCTGACACACCTGAACACTTAAGAACTATTGACAGTACAGTCATTCAATAACGCGAAACACTGGAATGAAACTCGGGAGCAAAAGGTGCAACACTAATGTGGGCAAAGTTTTAGGTGTTACAGAACACTGGAAAAGTCTGTCCATTAGTTGTAAATGCAAAACATTTCTTTAAGAAGCACACTGTATTCAACTAAATATAATGAAGTTAACTGTGGCAACAAGACTCCTAATATTTTCAGTTGACTACAGGCTACCCAGGACATACCAGTAATACTGATATACTGAGAACCAAACTGAAGTTTGTCCTGAAGAGTAAGCCTCGATATAGACAATACTCTTATATCAGCTTTCCCATGTACTCCATAGATATCACCACTACCAGACCTCTATCCCTACCTCCACTCAGCCACCAGCACAGCCTCCATCACCAGGATCACAGAGGACTATATCCCCAGAACATAGACTAAGGCCACGCCCACCACCATGTCCACAACCCCCACATCGGCTACAACCACCCGCGTTATCAGGGAACGCACTCACCCCGGGACAACACACTTGGTAGTGATAACCAAGGAAGCAGGTCAACACGCCACAACAGTCAGAAGAAGAGATAACATCTGATTTTAAATGTATGTATATATGGAACCTACGTCATACCTGCCTGGCCTTTACCAAGCAGCAAAATAAAAATAATAATCTTTATTTCTACAAGTGGCTTAGCGCTTCTTTTTGATTATAATAATAATAATTTATTTCTACAAGTGTATAATACAACCATTACAGACAGCTGGTACACTATACAGAAACCTTCTGGCAATTACGAACATTTCGGACAACTAAGGTTAATCATGTTCCCCAGGATGCCACCCACAAGTCGACTAACACCCAGGTACCTACTTACTGCTAGATGAATAAGGGCAGCAATTTAAGGAAAAGTGCCCGACGTTTCACTCATACTGAGATCGATCCCCGGACCCCTCAGTATATGAGCCGCAAGGCATGGCGCAGTCACAATATAGGTGTCATGCTGAAAGGATACGCTGGCAGACGACACGACCAATTCTACCAATAAACACTGTACAGAGCAGATGTGTATTTTATGCTTGGTTATATATGAACATATTTGTTTATAAAGTCCATGGGAAACTGGAGAAGAATCCTTCGTCTGTAAGCCATGCCGAGAGCAAAGGGGCTAGTAACCAATTCTCCCGTATAAATTACTATATGTAAAAAGAAGCGTTTCTTCTTTTTTGGGTCATCCTACCCCGGTGGGAGACTGCAGGTTTGTTAAATATATGTATAAATATACAGGAGGGTCACCCTATAGAACGAATAAAACGCAATAAAGTAAATAGTGCGGGAGCCAGGAGAATGACGGGGAAATAATGTTAATGGTGACAATATCAAATAATTTATACTCTCTGGCTTGGAATGTTGCTCAGTGTTGACCGCTCCGTTGAAGGCGATAGATGTGAGAAAGATATAAGTATCGAGAGCATTTAAACACTGGAAACGCCTCGAAGAACTCTAAATATATTCTCTGGAGAGAAGGCGACGGATGTAAGCAATAATGTCCACTTGGGAGATACTGGAGGGCCTCGTTCTAAATTAGCACACTACCATAACAACGTACTGGAAAGAGATACATGAAGCATAAAAACAGACTCGGCGAAGAGCAGGAAAGCCACAGGGATAATACGAGAACACTATATTAACATCCGTAGGCCTAGACTCTTCAACCTGTTACCAACATATATCAGAAATACTGCTGGAACAAGTGTAGAAGTTTTCAAGAAAAAACTAATCATTATCTCTCCGGTGTGCCAGACTGTGATGTATATGGGCCGGCGGGCCGCCAACAGCAACAGCCTGGTCGACCAAGCAACCAGTGGGGAGGCCTGGTCCAGGGCCGAGCGCAAGAGTAGGAAAATTCTCTGAGGAATTCAGTGAAACCGGTTAGCAGGACCTGAGTTCTGGAGTGGATAAGTACAGTGCCAGTATCCTGACGGACGGGTGCGAATATTGCAGTTTAGAGAGGCATATGAATTGTGGTGGTTGCGCTCTTCTGGCAAGACAGTTATTGAAGGAATACCTCTCCTTTTTGAGTCACCCTACCTGGGTGGTAGACAGCCGGCGTGTTAAGAAAGAAAACTAACAGCGTGAAGTTTCAACCCATTAGTGTCTGTCACTCCAACTTTCCTTAAAATACTACTTGGTTACAACGCTTATATCACAGTAACACGAAACCAAGAAATGAAATCACAGACAACTAGAGAGATTTGGACTAGTCTGGAGGGTTGGTTTCCAGGCCTGCAACTGACCAATGTACCAATAAATATATTTACAAAATAAGAACGAGCCACAGCAGGTTACAGTTAGTGTAGGGGAAACCCTTGATGTTGGCGAGGGGCTCTTGATACTAGCAACAGGAGCTATCCTCTCTTTCCTTAGATGATACTTGATTATTCCCCCATTTTTCGAGACAAAACAATTTGTGAGAAACAATGGAGAGATTCGGAAGATGCTGTCTTCTGTCCTTACTTTCCTCACTCTCCACACAACACCTGGTCCCCGATGCTCGTGTTCCTAAAATTTAATATACACTTTCCCCATTTTCAAGTGAAAGGGCAATTTGCATGTTTAGATGTCAATGTTTCGGCCAGAGAGGACGAGTCAGTGTTGGTGTGAGGTTCACGCAGACAGTACACGAAGTGATGCCATCTAGACAATTTTTGTCTTGACTTGTGGACGTGTTGCAAGCAAGGGAGGGGAGGACGGAGGTAAGGGGTGATGACAGGGGTTAGGGGTAGTGAGAGGAAAGGCCAGTACTGGCATGTACGGCTGGCACCAACGTGAACCGGCAATGTAGCGAAGGTGTAGTTGCAGAGCGACTTTTTTCCCCCCTCTGTACGTTTTCACTCTCAGCTTTCCAGTCCAGCTGACCCCACCCACCGTGCCCAGCTGCCCTACCCATGCCCAACCCTTATGCAGAGTCCGGTCCCTATGCCAGGCCCATCCTTTATGCGAACCCCAATTCTTCGACCAGCGTTTATACCTGGCCAGCCACTTATTCTCAGAGCAGCTATTGTACCTGATTCAACTTTTATATTTGCCGTAACCTTTAATATCTGGTCTTTATACTCGTCCACACTTGACCAAACCTTCACGTCTCAACCACACACTTCCCTTCCAACAACTGAAAAAAACGTAACCTGGTTTGACCTATTACACACCCGGACGAGAGTACCTGATATGGCACAAGTTCCTATCTGTCCTTCCCTCACCCCTACCCAACTGCAGCATTTCTCGAAGTCACCCAAAATTGCTATACATAAATTCCTAAAAGGTACATATTGCCTTGCTACGCCATTCGTTAAATTATATCGTCTTTTTAATATACAATTACTACCCGTGCTTTGCATTGGTGAAACCCTACTGCCCCCCCCCCCTTCTACACTGTTAAAAGTTGTCCTTCTTATACGAGATCTTCCTACAGCAAGGATGAGGGTTTAGTGTCAGCTCAGTAGTACATGTACACACATGGACTTAGATTAACACAGGAATACCCCGAAAGGTGAAGCCGAGACCATCACAGGATGCGTGATGAACCAAATATCCTTCTCTCATTTGTTGTTATCGCGTCTGTCGCAGTAGGAAAGTCTTTGTCACACGAACCTTTCAAACGCTGTTTCTCACTATTCTACTAAGATAAATTAAGTGATTGAGATAAATACAAACGTCTTCACTACCTCCTCAAGCTCCCATAAGACAAGTTTTAATACAACACGTTTTGTTTGTTGACCACAAGCGGCGAAGTGGTGTGGTAACTCTGAACGTTTGTTGATCACAAGAAGAGAGGTGATATGGCAACACTGAACGTTTGAAGACCACAAGAGGTGAGGTGATATGGCAACACTGAATGTTTGATTACCACAGGAAGTGAGGTGGTGTGGTAACGCTAATCGACACAAATGTGCAATAAGAACTGACATTCTACATCACACTAAGAACAGAAAAAAAAAATGTTAAGGATAGCAGGGTCAGTAAGTTCGAAAGATTAAGAAAGGAGAGACAGCAAATTCAAAAATGATACGGTGTGGTGAGGTCATGGTGTCTAGTGATGCTATCAGAACCTGTGTAACACTATGTGAACACCCCCCTTCCCCCGCCCTCACATATACATAAGCTGAGACTCAAGTACATACACACACACATACACAGTAGCGGCCAGTGAAGCAGGGCCAGAAGCTGTGACGCGACCCCTGCAACCACAACTAGGTGAATACACACACACACACTTGTCGTGCATAATGGCCTCGCCTCACACGTGGTCAACGCTGGTCAATACTGAAGATCAAAACCGAGTTACATCTATACACGAGACTTAATTCTTTGATCACTACACTATATCAAACCACAAACTATATCAAAACTGTTGGTTCACTAATGACGTTCAATTAGATGTCGCTAAGTTTATTACAGACGTTCAATCACGTCCCTCTTTGTTTACAATAAACGTCCAGTCAGGAAAGAATCCTCTCTTAGTTCATTATCAACGTCCACTCGGATGTCCCCTTTAGTGAACTACAGACGTATAATCAGGGAACATCCCTCTTGGTTCACTCTGGACGCCCAGGCAAGGAACATCCCTTTAAGTTACAATATAATTTTAATCAGATGTCCCTGTTAGTTCACAACAGATGTCCAAGGTATTGGTGTTCACTCGTTGATTTATAACGAAAACACTGGTCAACTTATGTTTCCACGTGTGAGGTGGGCGGGGAAGCACGTGTTGCGCGCGCGCGACAGACGCGCGTACACACACATATACACTAACACACACATACATACATACACAAACACGTGTCAGTGCCCGGGGTGGGTGGCACTCTGGCACTACCTGAAGTGCACTACACAGGTGTAGCACTGTGGTGGGGGATGCACCCTACAGGGTGTATCATGGCTGGCGTGGGTGTCAAAGGACTGAGGGTAGTGGGAAACAGTTAGTGTGGCGCGCCGCCCAGCAGACCCAGAGGGAGACTGAGGCTGTAGTGGTAGTGACCCTCTCCTGGTGTTGGGGCGGGGCGGGGCGGGGCCAACACCACTCACTACCACATCGCTCAAGATGATCCACGCCAGATAACAAGAAGCACCAGTAAAAGTTCAGTATCCTGCCTTCACCAGTGTCCTTAGACACTACTGTCTCAACGCCCCAGTCAATGCTGCTAACGACCTTCACCACCGTCCTTAAAACACCATAATATTGTCAGCGCCTCAATCATAGTGCCGGCACCACTAGACAGGTCATCTTATGACAAACAACATTTTTACAGAAGAATAACACAATACTATAATAGTTTAGTAGTGGAAGGCGCCTCCCACATTCCCCCTGGCTGAAGGTAATTGTTGCAGTCTCTACTGAATTGTTAGATTTAAAAGTTACCGACTGCAGTTTGGTCATTAAGACTTCAGATAAAAATTAACATAAGAATACTTTAATTCCTAAAGTAGAGTTTAAAGTAAATTATAATGTGCACGAGTATACACACAGTGAATTGCACCTCTCAGCGTTTACAATACACATTTCACTGTGTAGTATACACCGAGATGCACACCTCTCACGGTGTATAACATACACTTCTCTCTCTGAGACATACACACCTCTCGGTGTATATACATTGTCCGATACTTTGCTTCTGATTGGTTGCAACTATGATTATCTGATGAGAGTTTAACTGCTTGTAACTCATCACATAGTGAATGATGCGCTTCAGAAGTTACCAGGTGAGACACTCATCAACTACAGCGAACTCTGTCAATGTTTTTAATGCTGGTTACACTTGATTGACAATCATCACAGCACTAACGTTGCTTCTGTAATTTATTAAGACATTTTCACTAACACAGTAGCATTACAGATAAGGTATTTTCATTAAATATACGAGGCTTATAAACATGAATGTTCCCAGTGGTAGTTATAATCATGTATAAAACATGACTCATACTGAAGATGACCTGAGGCAATGACCACTATACTGACTGAGCTCCCCTCATCCACCCGTCACCCCTCTTATCTACCTCCTTAATCTCCACTTAATCTCTCCTAAGGCACAGTTGCTCTTATATGCTGGATTTAGATGATGGAAATTTGTAAAATTAGTGATATACTGAAACAGCAAATGATAGAGTTGATAACTAGTTAAACTGCAATGTACTCCTGGTGGTGTGTTCATTAACCTTCAATTTTCTTTATTTAATTACGTCCTCGTAAATTTCTCTCTCCTATGTGCAGGTTATTTGTGAATTGGTCTACTAACTGTGTTGTGCCTCTTTTATTCTTTATTGTATGGATTTACCTATCTTCTCCAATTTATTTTGAAGGTTGTCTGCTAACATTAACTGACTAAAATTAACAATTTACAATAATATAAGCAAAAAATATCATACCGGAAAGTAATTTCTAACGATTCAACCAGCAGTTAAAAACCAAGAAGCACAAAACTAATATCATGACTTTTTTCAACACGTTTTTGTAATCAGAACTTACTTTCTCTTTGAAGAAGATGGTATGCTGTCTTCGAGGTATATGAACTAGCCGTCTGGTACTAGTCTGGAAATAACTGGTGATAGTCACAAACTCTGTTCACAGATGACAGAATTGTGTGCTTCTCTCATTCACCATTCACGTATCTAAGATGTAAATGTTTATAAGAGCGCCAGGTTGTTGTTGTTCAATTAAATTTTTATGAAGATGAATTACTTCATGAGAGCAGCAAGATGTGTTAGTGACCAGTTCACTTCAGCTTGACCCTCTCGCTGCCCAGTTTCCTAAAGTCACTTTTAAAATCATTATATTTCTGCTATATAATACCGATAAGTTGATGAATGAGACGTATAACACCTGAGTGTCTTTACTGAAAGAGACGTTTCGCCCACCAATATAGAATAACAGTTGGAGAGAGTGGGGGAGGGGGAAGATGTAATTTGAAGTGATCAGTCCTTTAGCCTTAATGTTTCTGCTTTAGATTTATTAAGACTGAAGGATTGAACACCTCAGATGTGGTCTCCACTTCTTCCACGGTCTCTATTTATTTTCTGTATTGGATTGAAAAAAAAATCCACGGGTCAGAGCATCGTCTTCATCAACAAAGATATCCAGGTGTTACACACGTGTCTTATTCCAAATTCATTGTCTGACGAAATATGTTAATTTTACCTGGTTACAAGTGGCGTAAAACAATGCCGGATTTCTACACACGACAACTACAGCCACGATAGTGCTGGGTCACCATACAACAGTAGCCACGCGGCTTCACCAGTACTGGGCCACTACACAGCAATAGCCACGAGGCTTCACCAATACTGAGCCACTACACAACAGTAGCCACGAGGCTTCACCAGTGCTGGGTCACTACACAACAGAAGCTACAAGGCTTCACCAATACTGAGCCACTACACAACAGTAGCCACGAGGCTTCACCAGTGCTGGGCCACTACACAACAGTAGCCACGAGGCCTCACCACTAGCTTATAATATGAAGTTCACTGCCACATCTAACGGGCAAGAACTTCAAAAAGAACTGGAAGTTATTTCTTTCCAGTGCTCTATTAAGGATCAAATATTTTGACACTATTAACGATCATATATTTCGACACTTTAATAAAGATAACATATTTTGACTTGTAGGCAGTTAAAAATGTTTAACATTTAGACAAAATGAGTACCAAGTCAAAGGCCAAGATTCGTCAGAGAGGCTACCAAGTAAATATTAATAATCACTTGGCAATCACGGGCTCTTAATATCTTTGCTTAGTAAATTACTTAATAAACATTCATATCTACCTGTTGACCAGTGCCTGTAATGGCTTGGTAAACGTGTTTATCGCTTTTTTTCTTGATGGAGAGAAGGAAGGTTGTGGTGTGAGTAGACGGGACCTTACGATTTTATGTGACGAGCCTGACCAGTTGAGTTTACAGTACAGTCTTAGCTTCAACTGGTAGACTTCGGACTTGCACAAGTTAATGTCTCTCTTGAGTCGAATTTCCTGTTTGTTTTTTGTGACATAGCAAGTTTGAAGCCGTTGCCTCTTGTATGTGTCACATTAAACATCTCGAAATGTAATCTGTGATTACGTTATCATATTGGTCCAGTATCTTAAATGCTTCTGATGAGCCTCGTCATGTCTTGTTCAGAGCTGTCAGTTCCGTAACTTGCAGCATATTCTAACAAGTGACCTCACTTAATTCAGGCTTAACTTTCGAAATTAAGACCATGATAAAATATAATCCACTGTTTTCATTAGCAACAAACACGGTGAAGTATACTGACTTTATGCTGTGGTTGATATCCTTCATATTCTTCTATGAATCAAACAAGGATACCGCTGTTTTTGTCTTTATCAACTACAACTTGGTAAAAAGACACATACAGCAAAAAGCTGCCTATGGAAGTATTACGCGTCACCTATATATATGAGGTTTTAGTAGTTTCATGTAGGTGAAACCTACTAATAAAGATTTTTTGCTGCGTCTTCTTACCATTGTTGACTCCACCATAATTCACCAACTACAAATTGTGGGTACTCCCATGTAAATTATTACAGGCTAGCAGGTTCTAACAGTGTGACCAAACAAACAACTACAACGTGTGAGTACTCTCATATCATGAGGCTGAGACGTGGACTCAAACAACGTACCCACACACATACAGGGTCTTCTGGGAGTAACGCTAATTCATCCCCCATATGTACTCTAACACAGTCTGGATAGTGATGTAGTGGAGGCAGGATCCATACATAGCTTTAGGAAGAGGTATGATAAAGCTCATGGAGCAGGGGGAGAGTGGACCTAGTAGCGAGCAGTGAAGAGGCGCGGCCAGGAGCTATGAATCGACCCCTGAACCACAATTAGGCGAGTATACCAAGTTCGGGATTTGGTTTAAGTAGTACATAGGACCGGTTGAAGCTGGTTGCTCAATATGTTGTGTCCTGTATATGTTTATACCCTGCCTTCCACTGTGGCAAACTGAAGTAGAGGCAGCCACATGCAACACTCGTCCCCAGGCAGTAAACACTACCAACGCTGTCATCATGACAACAGTCTCCAGTCTCCAATCCATCCCTGATGTGATGGAGGAGAGAGTCGCTCTTTCCTAACATCTACTGTATTATACAAAGCGTGTCTCCTACTTAGGTATCCAGCCTTCACCTACTGGATAATACATGATGACACAAGTATACATTGTTATGCGTTCTTTCACAAGTATCTGACGTTTTTATTTCTAAACAATAGTCATTAAATGCTCATTGAAAGAATCTATTTACTTCGTGTACTATAGTGTATCATTTACCCAGGATGGGTACTGAATGGGAAGCTGCTGTATTAACCCCAACCACAGACCGAAGCAATAGCTAAAAATTTTCCCAACCCATACCTGGTAAAAGGCTTCTATTATTTCTACGCATCTTGAAAAAAAGCGAGTTTATACGCCCTGTTTAGAGGCTGTGTTATACGTACGCATCTTGCAAAAGATAAATAAAGTCGACCAGAGAAGCTAGCTCGGGGACAATCTTGCGGTACCATTGTATGTTATGAGAACCTGCTGTGCAAAGATGATTGTTAGAGGTTAGCTCATAAAATGATAATTACTCTGCGAGTGACGCAGTGACAAACATTGTGCAAACTGCAGAACGTGGAGCGTATATTGGCATGTTCCGGAATCTTCTGTATACATCTGGAAATATCCGAGTGAAGTTTGTAGCCCAGGGAGAGAAAGAGAGAAACTGTCGCAGACCCAGCTGGGTATTACTGTCCTCTACTAACCTGTGTACACAAGTACACTCAGTGTCTTAAACAATATACAATACTGTGCTATGCAGCATTCAGACGGAACACCGACATATACAGAACTGCCCTACGAAATACAGAGTCAATGTAGATTCCTAATTTTGAACATAATGTAAAAACACTACTCGGTAGGTATATGGTATTACGTCTTTGAACTGAACAGCGTATAATGAACACGTATAATGTACACGCATTAGTACTCACGTACCAACGCGTGTACACTATACGTTTACTCATATAGTAATGTAGAGATCACATATCAACACGGAGATAGTCTTATGAAGTTCAGTAGATCACAGTCAGGCCATGAGCCATCAGTACTGATCAATGTAACCCATCCCAAGATTAGGACTTGCTGACCGAAGATTATTATTATTATTATTATTACATGAAGGTGATACTCAAGCGTGAAAAACCTGGGGAATAATGCTCTTCATAACTAAAGTTATGAGAAGTGATAGATAAAAGTTCAGTGTGTACTCACCTATTTGTGGTTGCAGGGGTCGATTCTCAGATCCTGGCCCCGCCTCTTGATACTCTTCAGATTTACTCCCTCTTAGCCTCGTGGACCCTATCGTACTTGCTTTTAATAGTATAATTTCACTTCGCACTTTGAGAGAGAAGAAATACTTCCTGACATCGCTTTGGCTCATCTGTGTCTTTACCTTCCAACGTTGTCCCCAAGTTCCCGTTACTCGTCTCTCAAACAGCCTATCCCTGTTTGCCTTATCAATTTCCCTAAATATTTTTTATATTGTAATCATGGAGTTCCTCGTTCTTCTGTCCTCCAAAGTCGTTAGGTCCAATTCTGTTAGCCTCTACTCGTAGTTCATGCGCCTTAGCTCAGGAAGACTTGTATACCTCTGCACTGCAGTTTCTTGACATGCTCCTTTTTAGGTACGGATTCCCCACTGGTGCTGCATACTCCAAGACAGGCCTTATGAATGCTGTACAAAGAGACCAGAATGGCTCTTTGTTGAGATTTCTGAAGGCTAATCTTAGATTTGCCAGACGAGCATTGGCAACAGAGATTATTTGGCTGATGTGAGCCTCTGGTGTTATACTGGGCACTATGTTCACATCGAGATCTTTCTCTTTAAGTGAAGTCTCCAGCCTCTTTCCCCCTAGTCTATACCCCGTTTCGGGTCTGCTTGTTCCTTCCCCAATCTCCATGACCTTCCATTTACTGGGGTTGAAGTCAAGCAACCACATATCTGATCACTTTTGCAATTTGTCCAGATTCCTTTGGAGCCTTTTCTTGCCCTCACCTGTTTTTATTCCACTCGTTAGTTTTTACATCAGCAAACTGGGATATATCTGAATGAATTCCATCTGGACTGCCATTCACAAACAAAACTGTAATGGTTCTAATACCGATCCTTAAGGAACGCTGCTAGTTCTTTCCCATTTTCATATCTCCTTAATGACAGTCACTCTTAGATGTTCCCTGTCCGTCACTGCCCTGTCCCGATCTGGGTAAACAAGACTATAGTACTGTGAGGTCTTGAGGCGAACTTTCTGACGTATGTCCTGCCCCGAGCAATATGGGGGAACCAAAAATAGTAATATGATCAGGCAGTGTTTACCATAGGAGCACTGCCTGAGCCTCTGAAAATTCGTCATCTGCGCTATCAATTCTTCCCCTTTTGTGTACTCATTTAAGTATATAATTTCCCACTCCTAGTCTTCCCACCTACCTGGGCCACCTTCAGCCTCCTGGGGTCAGGGATCATCTACCTGGAGAGAGGGAAGGGGGACCTTCAGCCTCCTGGAGTCACGAATCATCATCTTTCATTGCCTCTCCCAGATTTCTGTTTTTACTATTTGCCTTGCTGTCTCTATCCATTACCATATTTCCCCAAATCTTCAGGAAGCATCAATGCCATTGACTTCCCTTCACTGTTCTTTTTAAATCCCTGAGCTCTCCTTCATTCACCAATTATGCTCCTACTGACCTCATTTCCTTCATAGTCTCCTTCAGATCTCTTCTTCCTCCAGTTTTAGGACTCTATCTTCTATATTAGCCCTATTTACCTGTTCTGCAGCCTCTTCCTTGGCTGTTACATACTGCCACTGTTTCCTCCCAGATGGAATTAAACTGCCTCTCAAAAGTCTCCCTCATTGTTCCTCCATCAGTCTCTTTCAGCCTTACCATTTTCTCTTTCAGTTTTAGGGCCCTTCCCTGTGCTAAGGTTGTCCTATTTAACTGTTCTGATTCTATCCCATGCTTAACTGCTAGTTTCTCCAAAGAGCTCAACTTTCTCTCCGTAGAGAACTGAACTTTCTAAAGAGAATTGAACTTTATCTCCAACGAAGATAATTGAATTTTCTCTCAGAAGAGAAGTGAACTTTCTCTCAGAAGAGAAGTGAACTTTCTCTCAGAAGAGAACTAAACTTTCAAAAGAGAAGTGAACTTTCTCTCAGAAGGGAAGTGAACTTTCTCTCAGAAGAGAAGTGAACTTTCTCTCAGAAGAGAAGTGAACTTTCTCTCAGAAGAGAAGTGAACTTTCTCTCAAGAGAAGCGAACTCTCTCTCAGAAGAGAACTGAACTTTCTCTCAGAAGAGAACTGAACTTTCAAAAGAGAAGTGAACTTTCTCTCAGAAGAGAAGTGAACTTTCTCTCAGAAGAGAAGTGAACTTTCTCTCAGAAGAGAAGTGAACTTTCTCTCAGAAGAGAAGTGAACTTTCTCTCAGAAGAGAAGCGAACTCTCTCTCAGAAGAGAACTGAACTTTCAAAAGAGAAGTGAACTTTCTCTCAGAAGAAAGCTGAACTTTCCCCTCAAACTCCTCTCTCCGCCTCCTCCACTTCCCTCTTTGTCTCGTTTTTGAGAGTGCCTTTGACATGGCATTTTTTTTTTTAACACAATGAAGCACCTGTACCTGTGGTGTGTGTGTGTGTGTGTGTGTGTGTGTGTGTGTGTGTGTGTGTGTGTGTGTGTGTGTGTGTGTGTGTGTGTGTGTGTGTGTGTGTGTGTGTGAGAGAGAGAGAGAGAGAATTTGTGTTTGTGTCTGTATACATGTGCATTTTACTGTATGTAATGGTTTGTTTGTATTTACGTATATGTAGTACTGTACTCACCTAGTTGAGGTTGCAGGGGTCGAGTGTGTATGATTGTGTGTGTGTACTGAGTGAAGAATAGTGCAGTTGAACTCCACTAATGTTGCAACATCAGTGTTGCTCATCATTGCTTCTCTTATTACATATCATTAATGAAACGCAATCACCTTTGTTACCATCATCTATCCCTCCTGCTCCTCTCTATGCTACACCTCTCCAGTCTATTCGTGTATCCTACACGTGTCCATCTATCCTATGTACTCGCCTATTTGTGGTTGCAGGGGTCGAGTCTTAGCTCCTGGCCTCGCCTCTTCACTGGTTGCTACTGGGTCCTCTCTCTCCCTGCTCCATGAGCTTTATCAAACCTCGTCTTAAAACTATGTATGGTTCCTGCCTCCACTACGTCACTTTCTAGGCTATTCCACTGCCTGACAACCCTATGACTGAAGAAATACTTCCTAACATCCCTTTGACTCATCTGAGTCTTCAACTTCCAATTGTGCCACCTCGTTTCTGTGTCCCATCTCTGGAACATCCTGTCTTTGTCCACCTTGTCTATTCCGCGCAGTATTTTATATGTCGTTATCATGTCTCCCCTGACCCTCCTGTCCTCCAGTGTCGTCAGGTCTATTTCCCTTAACCATTCTTCATAGGACATTCCCCTTAGCTCTGGAACTAACCTTGTCGCAAACCTTTGCACTTTCTCTAATTTCTTGACGTTCTTGATCAAATGTGGGTTCCAAACTTGTGCTGCATACTCCAGTATGGGCCTGACGTACACGGTGTACAGTGTCTTGAACGATTCCTTACTAAGGTATCGGAACGCTATTCTCAGGTTTGCCAGGCGCCCATATGCTGCAGCAGTTGTCTAGTTGATGTGTGCTTCAGGAGACATGCTCGGTGTTACACTCACCCCCAAGATCTTTCTCCTTGAGCGAGGTTTGCAGTCTTTGGCCACCTAGCCTATACTCCGTCTGCGGTTTTCTGTGCCCTTCTCCAATCTTCATGACTTTGCATTTGGCAGGGTTAAATTCGAGAAGCCAGTTGCTGGACCAGGTGTCCAGTCTGTCCAGGTCTCTTTGAAGTCCTGCCTGATCCTCATCTGATTTAATTCTCCTCATTAACTTCACATCATCTGCTAACAGGGACACTTCTGAGTCTAACCCTTCCATCATGTCGTTCACATATACCAAAAATAGCACTAGTCCTAGGACCGACCCCTGTGGGACCCCGCTCGTCACAGGTGCCCACTGTGATGCCTCGTCACGTACCATGACTCCTTGTTGCCTCCCTGTCAGGTATTCTCTGATCCATTGCAGTGCCCTTCCTGTTATATGCGCCTGATCCTCTAGCTTCTGCACTAATCTCTTGTGAGGAACTGTGTCAAAGGCCTTCTTGCAGTCTAAGAAGATGCAATCAACCCACCCCTCTCTCTCGTGTCTTACTTCTGTTACTTTATCATAAAACTCCAGAAGGTTTGTGACAGGATTTTCCTTCTATGAATCCGTGCTGGTTGGCGTTTATACTCTTGTTCCGTTCCAGGTGCTCCACCACTCTCCTCCCGATAATCTTCTCCATAACTTCGCATACTATACACGTCATTGACACAGGTCTATAGTTTAGTGCCTCTTTTCTGTCTCCTTTTTTAAAAATGGGAACTACATTTGCCGTCTTCCATACCTCAGGTAGTTGCCCAGTTTCCAGGGATGTGTTGAAGATTGTGGTAAGTGGCACACACAGCATATCCGCTCCCTTTCTAAGGACCCACGGGGAGATGTTGTCCGGTCCCATTGCTTTTGAGGTATCGATGTCCCTTAGCAGCTTCTTCACCTCCTCCTCATTTGTATGTATGTCATCCAACACTTGTTGGTATATTCCTTGCTGGTGTCCCCCTCTGTTCTGTCCCCCCAGAGGCCTTCTGTCTCCACTGTAAATACTTACTTAAATCTCATATTGAGCTCCTCACATACTTCTTGATCGTTTCTTGTGAGTTCCCCACCTTCTTTCCTCAGCCTTATCACCTGGTCTTTGACTGTCTTCCTCCTAATGTGGCTATACAGCAGTATACATGTGTATCCTACACTTATCTATCTACCCTACAGACACAATGGAAAGAGATTAATGCAGTCAGTATGCGATCCTTCATTGATGACGCTTCTCCCTCAGTGGGCGTCGTAAACTAATAATCCAGGACAGGAAGGTTGAGTATACAGTGTATGGCAGGACGGTATGGTGAGGTGTGAGACACGTGGTATGATGTTTCCAGTTCACTCTAGTTTTCCTCTTGAGTTGTTACTTTGTGGGAAGACATCTATTAGTATACTGTTTAGTAACTCAGCTATGTTGTAGAGGCTGTTGTTCTTGTTTAAATTATTGGATATATTGATGA
Organism: Cherax quadricarinatus; assembly: GCF_038502225.1. NCBI lineage: Eukaryota > Metazoa > Arthropoda > Malacostraca > Decapoda > Parastacidae > Cherax > Cherax quadricarinatus. The sequence goes on along the minus strand of NC_091302.1, from coordinate 55,628,377 downwards.
GAGGAGATCCTATGATTCAGCATCTTTGGATGGCTTTTTTCTTGATATAGTGAGGCCTTATAATTAGTTAAATGGTTGTTGATGTTTCAGTGTGAAACATCAACAACATATAAACGTCACTTCTGGCATACTGATGCTCCGCAATGCGTGTTTTGAGGTCCCGCGATGTTTCCTATATGTATATTTGTTACAATCGTTGCAATGGACTGTGTATATCCCTGCAGTGGGTATATTTTGTTGGTAGTGCCTCTTACTAGTGATGTCCTTGATCGTGGAGTAGCTACTTGGAATTTGATACTGCAGAGATTAGAGATGTGTGACACGAGAGTTGTTAGGGAGTAAATACTACGTATTACGGTGGACTCCTCAAGGGAGGTTCCTTGATGCTGGTGAGGGGCTCTTGATCTAGGGAACTGGATCTGTGCTCTAGTTCCCTGAATTGAGCCTAAATGCCTTTCATCCCCCTCCCACAGGCGCTGTATAATCCCTACGGGTTTAGCGCTCCCCATGATAATACTACTAATAATAATAATCTTTCGGAGGAGTTCTAACTCCTCAAAGATTCAACCTCCTAACTCAAGCTCAGTCAGGTCGTGCCCTTCATCCGGTTCACACTTAACGAGGAGTCGACGACACTCAACAATTTCTCAATATTTTTCTCTGGAAATCTGACTGAGCCACGTTTTAAAGTCTACCATAAACTCAACAAGTAATACGATCTGCTCCGTTGGTAGAATTACCTACAATATGTTAGGTAAATTGACACACGTGAGAATAACTTGACGTTTTATTGTGGCAACGTTTCGCTCTCCAGAAGAGCGAAGTGTTGCCGCAGTAAAATGTCAAAATAGTTGCATATGTACATTTACTCAACATGATCTACTCTAGTTCCAATCTCACTGCGACACGAACACTGAATTTGGAATCATCACAGATTTCTTCCTACGTGATCTCCGTATCTGCAGTAGTGAATGTTCTCTCCTGGACCAAGTCCTTCCCGAACTTCATCACCCTCTACACTTCATCAGGTATTACAGACGCCGTGCACGTATCATTAACTAGCTCCAAAACACACCTCTGAGATCAGACACGTAGTACTCCATAACAACTCTTGTAAAGTATGTCTCCAATACTCTGACACCAAATTCCAAGTGTTCCCTTTAATGGCCTAAACGCATCTATCCTACAAACGTCTATCTACCCTACACATGTCTATATATCAGTGTTGCACACGATGAAGGCAGTCTTGGAGTCGTGGTTGTAGCCAGGTGGGAGGATTTACACATCTTCCTAGGGTTGCCTCTGGCGTTTGACCCTCTTATATAATAATAACAATCTTTATTTCTATAAGTATACGTACAAGGTATACAGGCCTAGCTAACATCAATGACATACTACTATATAGAAAGTCCCTTGTTATGCTGAACATTTCGGGCAAATTAGGACAGTTTTGTCTCCAGGATGCGACCCACACCAATCGACTAACACCCGGGTACCTATTTTACTGATAGGTGAACATGGACAACAGGTGTCTTAAGGAAACACGTCTTAATGTTGCCACCCGTACCGGGGATCGAGCCACAGACCTCAGTGTGTGAGGTGAGTGCGATCGAGCTACGGGCACTTGTTACAGTGCTACGGACACTTGTTACAAAGCTACGGACACCTGTTACAGTGTAACAAATGGTATTACGTCCAGAGCAATATCTTGTCTAGAGCTAATGTCACATCCATGTTTCAAGTGTATAATTTAGATTTTGTTACCGAGGGAGCAAGTTCACTGCGCAGTCAACAGACACCTGCGCAGCGCAAGCGCATAGGCCTAGCAACTGAATTTATATAAATAATTATGTTTTCATTATAGTTTATAATTTTTCTCTGCGTTTGCTTCAGTGACCTTGTTGTAGAAGCTGCGTCAGTGACCTTGTTGTAGAAGCTGCGTCAGTGACCTTGTTGTAGAAGCTGCGTCAGTGACCTTGTTGTAGAAGCTCCTTCAGTGACCTTGTTGTAGAAGCTGCGTCAGTGACCTTGTTGTAGAAGCTGCCTAAGTGACTTTGTTGTAGAAGCTGCGTCAGTGACCTTGTTGTAGAAGCTGCGTCAGTGACCTTGTTGTAGAAGCTGCGTCAGTGACCTTGTTGTAGAAGCTGCGTCAGTGACCTTGTTGTAGAAGCTGCTTCAGTGACCTTGTTGTAGAAGCTGCGTCAGTGACCTTGTTGTAGAAGCTGCGTCAGTGACCTTGTTGTAGAAGCTGCCTCAGTGACCTTGTTGTAGAAGCTGCCTCATTGACCTTGCTTGCAGAAGCTGCCTCAGTGACCTTGCTTGTAGAAGCTGCGTCAGTGACCTTGTTGTAGAAGCTGCCTCAGTGACCTTGCTTGTAGAAGCTGCCTCAGTGACCTTGCTTGTAGAAGCTGCCTCAGTGACCTTGCTTGTAGAAGCTGCGTCAGTGACCTTGCTTGTAGAAGCTGCGTCAATGACCTTGTTGTAGAAGCTGCGTCAGTGACCTTGCTTGTAGAAGCTGCCTCAGTGACCTTGCTTGTAGAAGCTGCCTCAGTGACCTTGCTTGTAGAAGCTGCCTCAGTGACCTTGCTTGTAGAAGCTGCCTCAGTGACCTTGCTTGTAGAAGCTGCCTCAGTGACCTTGCTTGTAGAAGCTGCCTCAGTGACCTTGCTTGTAGAAGCTGCTTCAGTGACCTTGCTTGTAGAAGCTGCCTCAGTGACCTTGCTTGTAGAAGCTGCCTCAGTGACCTTGCTTGTAGAAGCTGCCTCAGTGACCTTGCTTGTAGAAGCTGCGTCAATGACCTTGTTGTAGAAGCTGCCTCAGTGACCTTGTTGTAGAAGCTGCCTCAGTGACCTTGCTTGTATAAGCTGCGTCAGTGACCTTGCTTGTAGAAGCTGCCTCAGTGACCTTGCTTGTAGAAGCTGCCTCAGTGACCTTGCTTGTAGAAGCTGCCTCAGTGACCTTGCTTGTAGAAGCTGCCTCAGTGACCTTGCTTGTAGAAGCTGCCTCAGTGACCTTGCTTGTAGAAGCTGCCTCAGTGACCTTGCTTGTAGAAGCTGCCTCAGTGACCTTGCTTGTAGAAGCTGCCTCAGTGACCTTGCTTGTAGAAGCTGCCTCAGTGACCTTGCTTGTAGAAGCTGCCTCAGTGACCTTGCTTGTAGAAGCTGCCTCAGTGACCTTGCTTGTAGAAGCTGCCTCAGTGACCTTGCTTGTAGAAGCTGCTTCAGTGACCTTGCTTGTAGAAGCTGCTTCAGTGACCTTGCTTGTAGAAGCTGCCTCAGTGACCTTGCTTGTAGAAGCTGCTTCAGTTACCTTGCTTGTAGAAGCTGCCTCAGTGACCTTGCTTGTAGAAGCTGCGTCAGTGACCTTGTTGTAGAAGCTGCGTCAGTGACCTTGCTTGTAGAAGGTGCTTCAGTGACCTTGTTGTAGAAGCTGCTTCAGTGACCTTGTTGTAGAAGCTGCTTCAGTGACCTTGTTGTAGAAGCTGCGTCAGTGACCTTGTTGTAGAAGCTGCTTCAGTGACCTTGTTGTAGAAGCTGCGTCAGTGACCTTGCTTGTAGAAGGTGCTTCAGTGACCTTGTTGTAGAAGCTGCTTCAGTGACCTTGTTGTAGAAGCTGCTTCAGTGACCTTGTTGTAGAAGCTGCTTCAGTGACCTTGTTGTAGAAGCTGCTTCAGTGACCTTGTTGTAGAAGCTGCTTCAGTGACCTTGTTGTAGAAGCTGCCTCAGTGACCTTGTTGTAGAAGCTGCTTCAGTGACCTTGTTGTAGAAGCTGCGTCAGTGACCTTGTTGTAGAAGCTGCTTCAGTGACCTTGTAGAAGCTGCCTCAGTGACCTTGTTGTAGAAGCTGCTTCAGTGACCTTGTAGAAGGTGCTTCAGTGACCTTGTTGTAGAAGCTGCTTCAGTGACCTTGTTGTAGAAGCTGCTTCAGTGACCTTGTTGTAGAAGCTGCTTCAGTGACCTTGTAGAAGGTGCTTCAGTGACCTTGTTGTAGAAGCTGCTTCAGTGACCTTGTTGTAGAAGCTGCTTCAGTGACCTTGTTGTAGAAGCTGCGTCAGTGACCTTGTTGTAGAAGCTGCTTCAGTGACCTTGTTGTAGAAGGTGCTTCAGTGACCTTGTTGTAGAAGCTGCTTCAGTGACCTTGTTGTAGAAGCTGCTTCAGTGACCTTGTTGTAGAAGCTGCGTCAGTGACCTTGTTGTAGAAGCTGCTTCAGTGACCTTGTAGAAGCTGCCTCAGTGACCTTGTTGTAGAAGCTGCCTCAGTGACCTTGTTGTAGAAGCTGCTTCAGTGACCTTCTTGTAGAAGCTGCCTCAGTGACCTTCTTGTAGAAGCTGCTTCGGTGACCTTGCTTGTATAAGCTTCGTCAGGGACCTTGCTTGTAGAAGCTGCCTCAGTGACCTTGCTTGTAGAAGCTGCGTCAAAGACCTTGCTTGTAGAAGCTGTTTCAGTGATCTTGCTTGTATAAGCTGCGTCAAACACCTTGCTTGTAGAAGCTGCGTCAGTGATCTTGCTTGTAGAAGCTGCGTCAAAGACCTTGCTTGTAGAAGCTGCGTCAGTGACCTTGCTTGTAGAAGCTGCGTCAGTGACCTTGCTTGTAGAAACTGCGTCAGTGACCTTGCTTGTAGAAGCTGCGTCAGTGACCTTGCTTGTAGAAGCTGCGTCAGTGACCTTGCTTGTAGAAACTGCCTCAGTGACCTTGCTTGTAGAAGCTGCCTCAGTGACCTTGCTTGTAGAAGCTGCCTCAGTGACCTTGCTTGTAGAAGCTGCTTCAGTGACCTTGCTTGTATAAGCTGCGTCAGTGACCTTGCTTGTAGAAGCTGCCTCAGTGACCTTGCTTGTAGAAGCTGCCCCAGTGACCTTGCTTGTAGAAGCTGCTTCAGTGACCTTGCTTGTATAAGCTGCGTCAGTGACCTTGCTTGTAGAAGCTGCCTCAGTGACCTTGCTTGTATAAGCTGCGTCAGTGACCTTGCTTGTAGAAGCTGCTTCAGTGACCTTGCTTGTATAAGCTGCTTCAGTGACCTTGCTTGTAGAAGCTGCTTCAGTGACCTTGCTTGTAGAAACTGCGTCAGTGACCTTGCTTGTGGAGACGAACTCAGTCATCTCATTCATACACCCCAGCATCCCTCCCATCACCAGCCACCTCCCCCCACACACATGTATGCCTGCCTTATGTTATACAAATACAGTCTTCTTGAATGTTTCTATCTGTCACTGCTTAAAACCAGTCCTTGAATATTTATCTGCGTGTATATTATGTTAATATACATGTATGTTACCTTCACCAACAAGTTACCAATATAAATGTATGCGTTTATAGAGGTAGAAGGCGAGTGTAATACTAAGTCTAAAACATATCTCAGTTGCACGTTGATGTTTCAGTGTTGACCTGTAGGCCAGCACACTGGGCCAGCACACTGGGCCAGCACACTAGGCCAGCACACTGGGCCAGCACACTGGGCCAGCACACTAGGCCAGCACACTAGGCCAGCACACTGGGCCAGTACACTGGGCCAGCACACTGGGCCTGCACACTGGGCCAGCACACTGGGCCAGCACATTGGGCCAGCACATTGGGCCAGCACACTGGGCCAGCACACTGGGCCAGCACACTAGGCCAGCACACTGGGCCAGCACACTGGGCCAGCACACTAGGCCAGCACACTGGGCCAGCACACTGGGCCAGCACACTGGGCCAGCACACTGGGCCAGCACACTGGGCCAGCACACTGGGCCAGCACACTAGGCCAGCACACTGGGCCAGCACACTAGGCCAGCACACTAGGCCAGCACACTGGGCCAGCACACTGGGCCAGCACACTGGGCCAGCACACTGGGCCAGCACACTGGGCCAGCACACTGGGCCAGCACACTAGGCCAGCACACTGGGCCAGCACACTGGGCCAGCACACTGGGCCAGCACACTGGGCCAGCACACTAGGCCAGCACACTGGGCCAGCACACTGGGCCAGCACACTGGGCCAGCACACTGGGCCAGCACACTGGGCCAGCACACTGGGCCAGCATCCCCTATTTCTGCAGAGAAACAAGATACACTTCTCTCTGTCCAACACATCACTCACATCTCGTGAAGCTAAAACACCTGTCAAGGTCTATACGTAACTACTGAATATAAACAGCTAGTATCTTAATCCTAAATACTCCCACGAATGCAGACAAGCGTAGACTATACCTCGTTATATAAATATTATAGTCGATAGGATTTAAACTTAATAAATCAACCAAGTCACACTTGCGTAATAGTAATCGTAGCCCTGCTGGAAGGAAACCTTGAATGATGCCGTAGCTATTTGAATACTTAACTATATCCTTATGGCAGTACTGAGGTCTCCCAGCACAGGCTGACAGATTTCATTACCTGGTATGTGCAACCTGCCAACTGTGATGGCATATGACAGGCAAACATAATTAGCTTTTCTTCCCACAATGTAACTCTTACAGAATAAGGTAGCGAGCTTGTTGCGGGTGTTCCCACCATCCACCTCTCATAAGGAATAGGGAAGCCTTCAAACTGCGGGTCTTACTACAATGTAAATCTCACGTATAATAGAGTAGCCGCACAGAAAGCGAAACAGGATAATAATTATGATGTATATGATAACATTACATAAGGACTGACCTAGAACCACTGGACAGAGTAGGACTGCTGACTAGCCCACACAAAGTGAATATTAATGTTAAGGAGCGACTATAACTATGTTTCACCTCATGTCCACCAAACAGGTGGTAAGAATTGATAAGTCGGAATTATATGTAAAGTAATTCCAAGCCTCTCCGTGTTCACATCAAGAGATATATACAAGCAGAGAAGAGTATCTCTCAGTGTATATACGGTGAGAAGTGAATTTATTAATGAATATACACCAATAGGTATATATCTCAGTGTATGTACACCGAGAGACGTCTATCTCATTGTCGACTTGAATCACTGAGCACTTAACCAGCACGAAGACCTCCACCATCCTCTCGATGGAACACCTTACTCTTAGATCATATAATCAGTTTTTAAAACTCTCCATAGGACACAAAAAAACTGATAACTAACACTAACGTAAAATAAAGCAATACATACAATTTTGAAAACATTTAGAGATGATGGTTCAGTGGCCTTCACTCCTTGGTCAACTAAACAATACATCACTCTAGGGGAAACTCGTACCAATTCTAAAACAAATGCGTAAGGCAAATTTATAGAATAGAAGAACAAATTCTCGCCTATTATACAAATAATATATAATCTTTTACATCCAAAACCTGTTAGTATGAATTATAAAGATGAACAATGCTGAGGTATAAAGATGAACAATGCTGAGTTATAAAGATGAACAATGCTGAGTTATAAAGATGAACAATGCTGAGTTATAAAGATGAACAATGCTGAGTTATAAAGATGAACAATGCTGAGTTATAAAGATGAACAATGCTGAGGTATAAAGATGAACAATGCTGAGGTATAAAGATGAACAATGCTGAGTTATAAAGATGAACAATGCTGAGTTATAAAGATGAACAATGCTGAGGTATAAAGATGAACAATGCTGAGTTATAAAGATGAACAATGCTGAGTTATAAAGATGAACAATGCTGAGGTATAAAGATGAACAATGCTGAGGTATAAAGATGAACAATGCTGAGTTATAAAGATGAACAATGCTGAGTTATAAAGATGAATAATGCTGAGTTATAAAGATGAACAATGCTGAGGTATAAAGATGAACAATGCTGAGGTATAAAGATGAACAATGCTGAGGTATAAAGATGAACAATGCTGAGTTATAAAGATGAACAATGCTGAGGTATAAAGATGAACAATGCTGAGTTATAAAGATGAACAATGCTCAGTTATAAAGATGAACAATGCTGAAGAATAATTCAATAACATGGTTGCAACAATTCGCAAATAACCCACAATACCGTAGCTGCAACAATACAAAAATAATTCCCAAGATCATGATTACAACAATTCACAAATAACTGGTACTCAGGAGAGGCGACGTATGACGACATTTTCGTCCGTCACTTTGTGACCTGACAATGGTCCATGACGGCCCGAAATGTCGTCATATTTTTCGTCTCCTAAATACGGATTATAAATAAAGTGAATATTGGCGGTGTTGTACATGATACAACTCTATTTGCCTGAAGAAGCCTACACAATAGGTTTCTTCAGTCAAATAGAGTCAGCAGGTATAGTAGTGAAAAAAGGTAATCGGTCAGTCATTTGAGGCAGTCAGTCCCTCAGCTTCTATTACTATTTCTCCAAGGTTGATGGACTGATTACATCATCTTTTCACTAATACACCTCCTGTGTAGACTTCTTCAGATAAATACAGAGTTCCCAGGGTACCGTGTGTGTGTGTGTGTGTGTGTGTGTGTGTGTGTGTGTGTGTGTGTGTGTGTGTGTGTGTGTGTGTGTGTGTGTGTGTGTGTGTGTGTGTGTGTGTGTGCGCACATAGGTTTCACACTGACCAGCGTCACCGGCCTTGGACATGTCCATCACCCCATGACACTTGTCTTCCTTGTTGCTGCCTTGGACAGTAACATAATTTCTTAACACAAATATTACACACAAAACCAGCCTGGAATGCCGTAGCATACCTACTGAACCTTGTGGTACACTATATCTTACAGTGCCAACAAATACAACATGGTACACTAGAGGACACTACACCTACACTCTGGTACACTGGAGGACACTACACCTACACTCTGGTACACTAGAGGACACTACACCTACACTCTGGTACACTAGAGGACACTACACTTACACTCTGGTACAATGAGGACACTACACCTACACTAGAGGACACTACACCTACACTCGGGTACGCTAGAGGACACTACACTTACACTCTGGTACACTAGAGGACACTACACTTACACTCTGGTACACTGGAGGACACTACACCTACACTCTGGTACACTGGAGGACACTACACCTACACTCTGGTACACTAGAGGACACTACACCTACACTCTGGTACACTAGAGGACACTACACTTACACTCTGGTACACTAGAGGACACTACACCTACACTAGAGGACACTACACCTACACTCTAGTACAATGAGGACACTACACCTACACTAGAGGACACTACACCTACACTCTGGTACGCTAGAGGACACTACACTTACACTCTGGTACACTAGAGGACACTACACCTACACTCTGGTACACTAGAGGACACTACACTTACACTCTGGTACACTAGAGGACACTACACCTACACTAGAGGACACTACACCTACACTCTGGTACAATGAGGACACTACACCTACACTAGAGGACACTACACCTACACTCTGGTACGCTAGAGGACACTACACTTACACTCTGGTACACTAGAGGACACTACACCTAAACTCTGGTACACTAGAGGACACTACACCTACACTCTGGTACACTAGAGGACACTACACCTACATTCTGGTACACTAGAAGACACTACACCTACTCTCTGGTACAATAGAGGACACGGCACCTACACTTTGGTACAGTAGAGGACACTGCACATACTCTGGTACACTAGAGGACACTACACCTACACTAGAAGACACTACACCTACACTCTGCTACACTAGAGGACACTACACCTACACTCTGGTACACTAGAGGACACTACACCTACACTCTGGTACACTAGAGGACACTAAACCTACATTCTGGTACACTAGAGGACACCACACCCACACTCTCGTAAACTAGAGGACACTGCACCTACACTCTGGTACACTAGAGGACACTGCACCTCCACTCTGGTACACTAGAGGACACTGCACCTACATTCTGGTACGCTAGAGAACACTACACCTACACTCTGGTACACTAGAGGACACTGCACCTACACTCTGGTACACTAGAGGACACTGCACCTACACTCTGGTACACTAGAGGACACTACCCCTACACTCTGGTACACTAGAGGACACTACACCTACACTCTGGTACACTAGAGGACACTACACCTACACTCTGGTACACTAGAGGACACTACACCTACACTCTGGTACACTAGAGGACACTACACCTACACTCTGGTACACTAGAAGACACTACACCTACACTCTGGTACAATAGAGGACACTGCACTTACTCTGGTACACTAGAGGACACTACACCTACACTAGAAGACACTACACCTACACTCTGGTACACTAAAGGACACTACACCTACACTCTGGTACACTAGAAGACACTACATCTACACTCTGGTACACTAGAGGACACTGCACCTACACTTTGGTACACTAGAGGACACTGCACTTACTCTGGTACACTAGATTACACTACACCTACACTCTGGTACACTAGAGGACACCACACCTACACTCTGGTACACTAGAGGACACTACACCTACACTCTGGTACACTAGAGGACACTACACCTACACTCTGGTACACTAGAGGACACTGCACTTACTCTGGTACACTAGAGGACACTACATCTACACTCTGGTACACTAGAGGACACTACACCTACACTCTGGTACACTAGAAGACACTACACCTACACTCTGGTACACTAGAGGACACTGCACCTACACTTTGGTACACTAGAGGACACTGCACTTACTCTGGTACACTAGAGGACACTACACCTACACTCTGGTACACTAGAGGACACTACACCTACACTCTGGTACACTAGAGGACACTACACCTACACTCTGGTACACTAGAGGACACTACACCTACACTTTGGTACACTAGAGGACACTACACCTACACCCTGGTACACTAGAGGACACTGCACTTACTCTGGTACACTAGAGGACACTGCACTTACATTCTGGTACAATAGAGGACACTACACCTACACTCTGGTAAACTAGAGGACACTGCACCTACACTCTGGTACACTAGAGGACACTGCACTTACTCTGGTGCACTAGAGAACACTGCACCTGCACTCTGGTACACTAGAGGACACTGCACTTACTCTGGTACACTAGAGGACATTGCACCTACACTCTGGTACACTAAAGGACACCACTTACACTCTGGTACACTAGAGGACACTGCACTTACACTCTGGTACAATAGAGGACACTGCACCTACAGTCTGGTACACTAAAGGACACTACACCTACACTATGGCACACTAGAGGACACTACACCTACACTCTGGTACATTAGAGGACACTACACCTACACTCTGGTACACTAGAGGACACTACACCTACACTCTGGTACATTAGAGGACACTACACCTACACTCTGGTACACTAGAGGACACTACACCTACACTCTGGTACACTAGAGGACACTACACCTACACTCTGGTACACTAGAGGACACTACACCTACATTCTGGTACACTAGAGGACACTAAACCTACAGTCTGGTACACTAGAGGACACCACACCTACACTCTGGTAAACTAGAGGACACTGCACCTACACTCTGGTACACTAGAGGACACTGCACCTCCACTCTGGTACACTAGAGGACACTGCACCTACATTCTGGTACGCTAGAGAACACTACACCTACACTCTGGTACACTAGAGGACACTGCACCTACACTCTGGTACACTAGAGGACACTACACCTACACTCTGGTACACTAGAGGACACTACACCTACACTCTGGTACACTAGAGGACACTACACCTACACTCTGGTACACTAGAGGACACTACACCTACACTCTGGTACACTAGAAGACACTACACCTACACTCTGGTACACTAGAGGACACTGCACTTACTCTGGTACACTAGAGGACACTACACCTACACTAGAAGACACTACACCTACACTAGAAGACACTACACCTACACTCTGGTACACTAAAGGACACTACACCTACACTCTGGTACACTAGAAGACACTACATCTACACTCTGGTACACTAGAGGACACTGCACTTACTCTGGTACACTAGAGGACACTGCACCTACACTGGTACACTAGAGGACACTGCACCTACACTCTGGTACCCTAGACACTACACCTACACTCTGGTACACTAGAGGACGCTACACCTACACTCTGGTACACTAGAGGACACTGCTCCTACACTCTGGTACACTAGAGGACACTACACCTACACTCTGGTACACTACAGGACACTACACCTACACTGGTACACTAGTGGACACTACACCTACACTCTGGTACACTAGAGGACACTACACCTACACTCTCGTACACTAGAGGACACTACACCTACACCCTGGTACACTAGAGGACACTACACCTACACTCTGGTACACTAGAGGACACTGCACTTACTCTGGTACACTAGAGGACACTGCACTTACATTCTGGTACAATAGAGGACACTACACCTACACCCTGGTACACTAGAGGACACTACACCTACACTCTGGTACACTAGAGGACACTGCACTTACTCTGGTACACTAGAGGACACTGCACCTACATTCTGGTAAAATAGAGGACACTACACCTACACTCTGGTACACTAGAGGACACTGCACCTACACTCTGGTACACTAGAGGACACTGCTCTTACTCTGGTGCACTAGAGAACACTGCACCTGCACTCTGGTACACTAGAGGACACTGCACTTACTCTGGTACACTAGAGGACATTGCACCTACACTCTGGTACACTAAAGGACACCACTTACACTCTGGTACAATAGAGGACACTGCACCTACAGTCTGGTACACTAAAGGACACTACACCTACACTATGGTACACTAGAGGACACTGCACTTACTCTGGTACACTAGAGGACACTGGACCTACACTGGTACACTAGAGGACACTGCACCTACACTCTGGTACCCTAGACACTACACCTACACTCTGGTACACTAGAGGACACTACACCTACACTCTGGTACACTAGAGGACACTACACCTACACTCTGGTACACTAGTGGACACTACACCTACACTCTGGTACACTAGAGGACACTACACCTACACTCTCGTACACTAGAGGACACTGCACCTACACTCTGGTACACTAGAGGACACTGCACCTACACTGGTACACTAGAGGACACTGCACCTACACTCTGGTACACTAGAGGACACTACACCTACACTCTGGTACACTAGAGGACACTGCACCTACACTCTGGTACACTAGAGGACACTGCACCTACACTCTGGTACACTAGAGGACACTACACCTACACTCTGGTACACTAGAGGACACTACACCTACACTCTGGTACACTAGAGGACACTACACCTACACTCTGGTACACTAGAGGACACTGCACTTACACTCTGGTACACTAGAGGACACTGCGCTTACTCTGGTACACTAGAGGGCACTGCACCTACACTCTGGTACACTAGAGGAAACTGCACCTACACTCTGGTACACTAGAGGACACTGCACCTACACTCTTGCACACTAGAGAACACTGCACCTACACTCTGGTACACTAGAGGACACTGCACCTACACTCTGGTACACTGGAGGACACTGCACTTACACTTTGGTACACAAGAGGACACTGCACTTTGGTACACTAGAGGACATTGCACCTACACTCTGGTACACAAGAGGACACTGCACTTACTCTGGTACACTAGAGGACACTGCAGCTACACTCTGGTACACTAGAGGACACTGCAGCTACACTCTGGTACACTAGAGGACACTGCAGCTACACTCTGGTACACTAGAGGACACTGCAGCTACACTCTGGTACACTAGAGGACACTGCACCTACACTCTGGTACACTAGAGGACACTGCACTTACTCTGGTACACTAGAGGACACTGCACCTACACTCTGGTACACTAGAGGACACTACACCTACACTCTGGTACACTAGAGGACACTGCACCTACACTCTGGTACACTAGAGGACACTACACCTACACTCTGGTACACTAGAGGACACTACACCTACACTCTGGTACACTAGAGGACACTACACCTACACTCTGGTACACTAGAGGACACTACACCTACACTCTGGTACACTAGAGGACACTACACCTACACTCTGGTACACTAGAGGACACTACACCTACACTCTGGTACACTAGAGGACACTACACCTACACTCTGGTACACTAGAGGACACTACACCTACACTCTGGTACACTAGAGGACACTACACCTACACTCTGGTATACATCAACAACAGGCAAAGATATAATATTACGACCTATAAACAACCTGGGTCATTCTGAGCCATTACCCCCCCTCCCTCCTCCCTTCCCCCCCTCTCTCTCTCTCTCCCCCATTATGGTGGTCTTTCTCTCTCTGTCTCTCTCTCTCTCTCCCCCATTATGGTGGTCTCTCTCTCTCTCTCCCATTATGGTGGTCTTTCTCTCTCTCTCCCCATTATGGTGGTCTCTCTCTCTCTCTCCCATTATTGTGGTCTCTCTCTCTCCCCCCATTATTGTGGTCTCTCTCTCTCCCCATTATGGTGGTCTCTCTCTCTCTCCCCATTATGGTGGTCTCTCTCTCTCTCTCTCTCTCCCCATTATGGTGGTCTCTCTCTCTCTCTCTCTCCCATTATTGTGGTCTCTCTCTCTCTCTCTCCCCCATTATGGTGGTCTCTCTCTCTCTCTCTCCCCCATTATGGTGGTCTCTCTCTCTCTCTCTCTCTCTCTCTCCCCATTATGGTGGTCTCTCTCTCTCCCCCTTTTTGGTGGTCTCTCTCTCTCTCTCTCTCCCCATTATGGTGGTCTCTCTCTCTCTCCCCTCCCCATTATGGCTCTCTCTCTCTCTCTCTCTCCCTATTATGGTGGTTCTTTCTCTCTTCTCCCCATTCTGGTGGTCTCTCTCTCTCCCCATTATGGTCTCTCTCTCTCTCTCTCTCTCTCTCTCTCTCATCTCTCTCTCTCCTCTCTCTCCCTTATGGTCTCTCTCTCTCTCTCTCTCTCTCCCATAGGTGGTCTCTCTCTCTCTCTCCCCCATATTATTGTCTCTCTCTCTCTCCCATTATTGGTGGTCTCTCTCTCCCCCATTATGGTGGTCTCTCTCCCTTCTCTCTCTCTCTCTCTCCCCATTATGGTGGTCTCTCTCTCTCTCTCCCCCCATTATTGGTGGTCTTCTCTCTCTCCCCATTATTGTTGGTCTCTCTCTCTCTCTCCCCATTATGGTGGTCTCTCTCTCTCTCTCCCCATTATGGTTCTCTCTCTCTCTCCCCCCATTATGGTGGTCTCTCTCTCCCATTATGGTGGCTCTCTGTCTCTCTCTCCCCATTATGGTGGTGGTCTCTCTCTCTCTCCCATTATGGTGGCTTTCTCTGTCTCTCTCTCTCTCCCCATTATGGTGGTCTCTCTCTCTCCCCATTATGGTGGTCTCTCTCTTTTTCTCTCTCTCCCCATTATATGGTGGTCTCTCTATCTCTCTCCCATTATGGTGGTCTTTCTCTCTCTCTCCCCATTATGGTGGTCTCTCTCTCTCTCTCTCCCCCGAATGGTGGTGTCTCTCTCTCTCTCCCATTATTGTGGTCTCTCTCTCTCTCCCCTCTCCCCATTATGGTGGTTCTCTCTCTCTCTCCCCATTATGGTGGTCTCTCTCTCTCTCTATTATTGGTGGTCTCTCTCTCTCCCCATTATGGTGGTCTCTCTTCTCTCTCTCCCATTATTGGTGGTCTCTCTCTCTCTCCCATTATTGGTGGTCTCTCTCCCTCTCTCCCCATTATGGTGGTCTCTCTCTCTCTCTCCCATTATGGTGGTCTCTCTCTCTCTCTCCCCATTATGGTGGTCTCTCTCTCTCTCTCTCTCTCTCTCTCTCTCTCTCTCTCTCTCTCTCTCTCTCTCCCAGTATGGTGGTCTCTCTCTCTCTCTCTCTCTCTCTCTCCCATTATGGTGGTCTCTCTCTCTCTCTCTCTCTCTCACATTATGGTGGTCTCTCTCTCTCCCCCATTATGGTGGTCTCTCTCTCTCTCTCTCTCCCATTATTGTGGTCTCTCTCTCTCCCCCATTATGGTGGTCTCTCTCTCTCTCTCTCTCTCTCTCTCTCCCATTATGGTGGTCTCTCTCTCTCTCTCTCTCCCATTATTGTGGTCTCTCTCTCTCTCTCTCCCCATTATGGTGGTCTCTCTCTCTCTCTCCCCCCCATTATGGTGGTCTCTCTCTCTCTCTCCCCCATTATGGTGGTCTCTCTCTCTCTCTCTCTCCCCCATTATGGTGGTCTCTCTCTCTCTCTCTCTCTCTCTCTCTCTCCCATTATGGTGGTCTCTCTCTCTCTCTCTCTCTCTCTCTCTCTCTCTCTCTCTCTCTCTCTCTCCCCCATTATGGTGGTAGAGGTGATGAGGTATAACTGGTCAATTAGCAAGAACTCCTTTAAAGTTAAGTCCTTTCTAAAAATTTTCTCTTATACGTTTAAAGATATTTTTTTTCAATTATGTTAATGTAAAAATTAATAATTTTGTACCAAAATAACCTTAGAAAACTTACCTAACCTTATTATAACAAGCTCAATTTAATTTAGCCTAATCCACCTAAATATATTTTAGATAAGTTTACAATAATTTAATAATAAACACAACGAAATATATTTTATCGTTAGGGTCAGAATGATTTTTGCGAAAATATTTCATACACAAATTTTTGCTCGTCTTATTCGGCAAGAAGAGCGTTGCTATTTAAGTCAAAATCGTAAGTTTTACCTATTCGGCACGAGATTATATATATATATATATATATATATATATATATATATATATATATATATATATATATATATATATATATTATATATATATATATTACTATTATGATAAACATCAAATTAACATAAGTAAACGAAGAGAAAAGAATAAAGAATAAAAATAAAATAGAACTAGAAAACAGAAAAAGTACTGAGCATAATTACAGAGGGAAAGTTTGTCTGTAATGGTGTCGAGAGAGACTACTGTTGACGGTTCAATGATATTGTGTTGTGTGTGT
Source organism: Cherax quadricarinatus (assembly GCF_038502225.1). Classification (NCBI taxonomy): domain Eukaryota; kingdom Metazoa; phylum Arthropoda; class Malacostraca; order Decapoda; family Parastacidae; genus Cherax; species Cherax quadricarinatus. The sequence goes on along the minus strand of NC_091302.1, from coordinate 55,611,507 downwards.
GGTCACAAGTGTTGGTGCACGGCACTCAGTGTGCGTTAACTGCCTATTTCTTCTAACACATCTGCCCAAGTGTTCAAAGATGCGCACTTTCCACTAACACTTAATTTTACCAATATACATAACATTACAGCTATGACAATCATATTTGTAGATTACAGAGGACTATAATTCAACAGTTTGACAGTAGCCAATTTCTGTAAGGCGTCCTTGACAGACACTCCAAGATCACTGGGTCACTGCTATTGTTACTGATGTTACTCTTTACAATTCTATCATACCTGTTATAGGATTTTTTGGGTTAATAGAGTTTAATCCTGCATAATTTAATACAATGTATAATGAAATTTAATATATACAATAACGGTATGTATACCATATATGGTGTACCTGAATCACTTATTATAGTTATTACACTTGTAAAAAGGGACAAATGGATATAAATAATTTTGTTGTGGAAATTTAGGACTATCCCAGGTCAAGTTATCAAAAAATATCACTCGTGTATAATTTTCTAAACCCTGATTGAAGAAAAAATGGCGCTAGAGAACAAGCCTGGCTTATAGAAATAATCGTACCCATGAATGCTAAAGCAATTGTCAACTGCGGTCACTACTGCTAGGTAGCGTATGACAGACCTTCAGTAATCAGACTGGGAAACGTTTGTCAGTGGTGTCATTGCCCACATCCCACTTAGGGCATGGGGGGGGGGGATATAAATAGAATTATGGGTAGGAAGACCGGTCAGTTCTTGCACGTTCATCCTCTATACCCATTACCCTACTGACGAAATTAAATGTCAGAGAGAGCCTAGTTACCTTTATACACAGCAAAGATCATAATATTCCTTTCACTGAATTTGATCTCGATGGTGAACCAACTTAAAGCAAATTCACTTCACCTGTGGAGGATGGTATTACATTCAGATTGTTCTGTCAATTACTAGGAAATCTTGTACTAAACATAAGTTATGCAACTGGGAAACTCTCTAAAGTGGCGTAAATCATGGGCCAACTCTTATCATTCTCTTTTTAAAAGCAAAAGAACAAAATGTGTATCACTGTTTATGTTAGACGTTTGAGAAAATTATTCTAAATCCTCTCCTGCGTAAAATAAAGCAACTTCTACCCCCACTGGCTACATGGTTTCATGCATGGAAAGAAAGCAAATCATTACATAATCACTTTTCTCACCCTGCACACTGACAGTTCCTAAACCGCCTTCAATATTGTTAACCAACATGTTATTACATGTCATGCCAAGGCAGCCCCCATCAACATGTGTTTAGCTTGTTGATGATAAAATGATTCACACTAACGAATTCAACTTCTTGTAACCAAACTTTGTTGCCAATAAAGAGAGAGAGAGAGAGAGAGTAGAGAATAGAGCAAGACGTCTCATCTCTCGCCTGGACCCATCCTGAATAGATCTGTCATTTCAGCAGAGCCTTCAACACAGGAGGGATGTGGGTGGCCTTACTGTTATGTACAAGGGCAATATTGTCAAAGTACCACACTTGGATCCACTTCGAGGACAGCGTGAAACAAGCTTTTATGCCACAAGACGGGCAGAAAGCAGCAACTTCACTCTGGCTGTACCCTTCTCCTGAACATCACTCCATCTGAGATCATATATACCCAGGATGACTCGAGTATGGAACACATTCGTACAGCATAATGATGTCAACGAGATAAAGTCAGTTGATCAAATGAAAATGCTGGCCCACAGATGGCTCCAATTTCATCCTATTCCCTACTTGTATGTCTCATAACAATAAAAGTGCTTTCAAATGAGCTGATGTAGGTAACAGCTCTTAGCTTGCCAATAAAGTTAGGAATCCTTAACCTGTAAATAGCTTGTCAATAAAACTAGGAATCCTTAACCTGTAAATAGCTTGTCAATAAAGCTAGGGATCCTTAACCTTGTCAAACCCTGTGTAAAGAGAGAGAGAGAGAGAGAGAGAGAGAGAGAACCCAGAACTGTGGTTGCATTTCACATCAGATATGGTGATAATGTGACGAGATTATTATTTTTTTAGGGTGTCACCGAAACAGTTAGTTTACGATGCATCTGATACCCATCCCGTGAACGCGAGATCATATGGATACATAAATGGCCGAGGAACTAAACTTCAAACGGGTTAACAGCAATATATATAGATAAATATTAACAATATATATTTCAACCGTGACAAGCAAATTAAAAATATTTGTTTAAAATGTTTTGTATCTTATTTTCATTAATAAGATACTATGACATATAAGATAGGTATTAATACTATTTATATATTCCTCAATAAATGGATCATCAATTACACTGTGTAGAAGAAAATGACCACACACACTGCATTTAGTCTGGTCATCTATGTATATCCTGGCTGTTACAACAGTCTGTTTACATCGCCAGCTGCTCTATAAATGTGCTTATCTACATTCATTTTACATTCATGTTATCGTAATGACTTTGTAAATGGTTAAAGTCGGACCGAAACGTCGTCGCAAGCGTCTCACTCCTATGAGCGAGTTATTTGTGTAATGTTATCATAATCAGTTACAGATCTACCAGGGCTCCTAACTGTATTACTATGACATTCGGATTCAATTTCTACTTCTCTTCTAATATCAGTAACGCTTGGTACAGACATACAAAAGGTGTATTTGACTATTTCCTTCATGAAAAAGAAAGTACCCTTTAAGGTACTTTATAATTTATCAATTTTATCACGTACGAGTAAGTTAATGATAGACGGAATCCATAAGAATTGTATATTAGTACCACTCTGATATTTTAATATAATATATATATATATATATATATATATATATATATATATATATATATATATATATATATATATATATATATACACACCTGACTTCTGTAGTGAGCGTGTTGTCATTATGTGAGTCAAGTGACTTCAGTGGTGACATCAAATTAGTAATGATGAAAGAGTCAAGTTCAGAGTCATAAGTTAACTTTAGTGCCAACCTAATGGCCCTCACCCTAGTGATCTGTGTACACCTTCACACACCACGAAAATGTAATTCAAGAAGTGATATAACCAGTACTCAGCAACACCAGCACTTGACACACACCAGCACGGGATAGTGTCAGTGTCAACACCAGCACCAACTCTCACCACCTGCGAACACATGGCTCACACTTGTGATAATGCCAGAGTGGAACTGGCAGTGGCAGTAGTAGTGGTGGTGATGGGTAGGGTGTAGCGTCAAGGGTCACTTGTCCTTTTTCCTAATACACCTTACCGAACCTAGTACCTGGCTTTATGCTGCCATAGATGTTCAGCACAGGTGCTTGACACCTGTGCTGAGTAATATCAGTGGCAGGTGCCTGACAATACGGTACCAGCATGCCAGTGTCAAACTAACACTTTACAACTGTTATACCACATGCTCCTTCTCAAGCTGCAACACTGCATAACTACTCATATGGTCCCATAACAGTATTTCCTAATGATGGTACCATAACAGTACCTTATAATGATGGTACCATAACACTACTGTATGATGATGGTACCATAACAGTACTGTATAATGATGGTACCATAACAGTACCTTATAATGATGGTACCATAACAGTATTGTATGATGATGGTACCATAACAGTACTGTATAATGATGGTACCATAACAGTACTGTATAATGATGGTACCATAACAGTACTGTATAATGATGGTACCATAACAGTACTGTATAATGATGGTACCATAACAGTACTGTATAATGATGGTACCATAACAGTACTGTATAATGATGGTACCATAACAGTACCTTATAATGATGGTACCATAACAGTACTGTATAATGATGGTACCATAACAGTACTGTATAATGATGGTACCATAACAGTACCTTATAATGATGGTACCATAACAGTATTGTATGATGATGGTACCATAACAGTACTGTATAATGATGGTACCATAACAGTATTGTATAATGATGGTACCATAACAGTATTGTATAATGATGGTACCATAACAGTACTGTATAATGATGGTACCATAACAGTATTGTATAATGATGGTACCATAACAGTACTGTATAATGATGGTACCATAACAGTATTGTATAATGATGGTACCATAACAGTACCTTATAATGATGGTACCATAACAGTATTGTATAATGATGGTACCATAACAGTACCTTATAATGATGGTACCATAACAGTACCTTATAATGATGGTACCATAACAGTATTGTATAATGATGGTACCATAACAGTACCTTATAATGATGGTACCATAACAGTATTGTATGATGATGGTACCATAACAGTACTGTATAATGATGGTACCATAACAGACTGTATAATGATGGTACCATAACAGTACTGTATAATGATGGTACCATAACAGTATTGTATGATGATGGTACCATAACAGTACCTTATAATGATGGTACCATAACAGTACTGTATAATGATGGTACCATAACAGTACCTTATAATGATGGTACCATAACAGTATTGTATAATGATGGTACCATAACAGTACTGTATAATGATGGTACCATAACAGTACCTTATAATGATGGTACCATAACAGTACTGTATAATGATGGTACCATAACAGTACCTTATAATGATGGTACCATAACAGACTGTATAATGATGGTACCATAACAGACTGTATAATGATGGTACCATAACAGACTGTATAATGATGGTACCATAACAGTACTGTATAATGATGGTACCATAATAGTACTGTATAATGATGGTACCATAACAGTACTGTATAATGATGGTACCATAACAGACTGTATAATGATGGTACCATAACAGACTGTATAATGATGGTACCATAACAGTACTGTATAATGATGGTACCATAACAGTACTGTATAATGATGGTACCATAACAGTACTGTATAATGATGGTACCATAACAGACTGTATAATGATGGTACCATAACAGACTGTATAATGATGGTACCATAACAGTACTGTATAATGATGGTACCATAACAGTACCTTATAATGATGGTACCATAACAGTATTGTATGATGATGGTACCATAACAGTACCTTATAATGATGGTACCATAACAGTATTGTATGATGATGGTACCATAACAGACTGTATAATGATGGTACCATAATAGACTGTATAATGATGGTACCATAACAGACTGTATAATGATGGTACCATAACAGTACTGTATAATGATGGTACCATAACAGACTGTATAATGATGGTACCATAACAGTACTGTATAATGATGGTACCATAACAGTACTGTATAATGATGGTACCATAACAGACTGTATAATGATGGTACCATAACAGACTGTATAATGATGGTACCATAACAGTACTGTATAATGATGGTACCATAACAGACTGTATAATGATGGTACCATAACAGACTGTATAATGATGGTACCATAACAGACTGTATAATGATGGTACCATAACAGTACTGTATAATGATGGTACCATAACAGTACTGTATAATGATGGTACCATAACAGTACTGTATAATGATGGTACCATAACAGACTGTATAATGATGGTACCATAACAGTACTGTATAATGATGGTACCATAACAGACTGTATAATGATGGTACCATAACAGTACTGTATAATGATGGTACCATAACAGACTGTATAATGATGGTACCATAACAGACTGTATAAAGATGGTACCATAACAGACTGTATAAAGATGGTACCATAACAGACTGTATAATGATGGTACCATAACAGACTGTATAATGATGGTACCATAACAGACTGTATAATGATGGTACCATAACAGACTGTATAATGATGGTACCATAACAGACTGTATAATGATGGTACCATAACAGACTGTATAATGATGGTACCATAACAGACTGTATAATGATGGTACCATAATTGAGTACGCACACACACACAAATGCAGAGTGACACTATGGGACGGGCATCTAGTCTTCCTTACAGTGTCCCCCGCCACCGCAGGACACGGCAGAGGCTTCCATTACTACAAGGGCTTCCATACAGCCTGCAAACCTTGTGAAAAGATTTATAAGCTGTGTCTTGATACACCCTCCGAGCACATGTTTCACACATTATCTACACATCTTGACATTGCTTCTCCTGTCCCTAGCTCGACTGCTAGTGCACTCAGCTCACATGTTGAGGTCCGTGGTTCGATCCCCGGTACTGGTAGAAACAGGACGTGTTTACCTTAAGACATCTGCTCTTCCTGTTCACCTAGCAGTAAAGTGGGTACCTGGGTGTGAGTCGACTGGTGTGGGTCACATCCTGGGGACAAAATTGACCAAATTTGCTCGAAATGCTTCACATAACAAGCGGCTTTCTATATAGTAGTATATCATTGATGTCAGCTAGGACTGTACACCTCGTACATGTACTCGTAGAAATAAAGATTATTATTATTATCGACATCAAAATTGATACCTTGTAGTTGCCTGCATGTGTGTGTATTCACCTAGGTGTTTCTGCCTGAGTTAAGAGTCACGTAAGTTCCCCGTCTTCTAATATCATGTTCATTTTTCCACTATAATCTACCTTGTCCATAATTATCGCATTTGCTTTGTCTGTTTCGTAAGGTTAAGTCCAGGATCTTTCCTTAGTTCATGGTATAGCTTAACAAATCTTTGATGATAATTGTGTTCCACAGGTCTGAGCTCAGCTTAGGCCTCTACAGCAATGGAAAAATGAACATGTTATTAGAAGACGGGAGAACTGACGTGTCCCTTAAGCTGCAGAACTTGGGTTCTGACTCTGTACTTCAATGGTGTGTGTGCAGTTCTGAGCTCTGTCACAGACAGCTCATATTGTCTCTTGGACATCGCTACTTTTCTGGCCTCAGTTGTGACTTGACAATGGTACAGAAAAGAGCGAAACGTCATCATAAGGTTTCTCTCCTAAATACTATTTTATGTGATGAAACTCTGTCATATTGACGTCTAAATGTATTTACTGAGTTGGTTGTCACTCTCTCCTTTCTAAATACTCTCTCTCTCTCTCTCTCTCTCTCTCTCTCTCTCTCTCTGTTCACTTCCCGCACACACCAGTTCTTTCCTCTCTTCCTTTTTTTCATCTCGACATCTAGTTAGTTTCCAGTTGTCTTCCCACCACTATCATCTTAGTGTTTATCTTAAGCTTGTGAACATCTTATATGTTGTGATCATATCTCCTCCAGTTCTCTAGTGTGTGTGTGTGTGTGTGTGTGTGTGTGTGTGTGTGTGTGTGTGTGTGTGTGTGTGTGTGTGCGGCCGCGCGCGCGCGCGGAGAGAGAGAGAGAGAGAGAAATATTTGGCAAAAGAACAGCATGCAGCAAATAATCACAAACCAAAGTGGAGAGAAATGGAACAAACACCAGCAAGATGGGAAAAAGATAGAAAAGCAGTACAAGATCCTTTACTGACAACGTTTCGCCCACACACAGCGCTTTATCATGTCACAAGCAGATCTGTTTGTGACTTGAAACGTAGTTAATAAATCTCATGCAACTGCATTTGTATCTTTTACCACAAAACCCAAGTGACTAACACACACACACACACACACACACACACACACACACACACACACACAAGTGCAAAGGTTTTCAACAAGACTAGTCCCGAAGCTTAGGTGTATGTCCTACTAGGAAAGGTTAAGGGAACTCAACCTGACGACAATGGAGGACAGAAGAGGTAGGGGGGAGGAACATGATAACGATATATAAAATACTAACCATACCACGGGCGGGGTTAGAACCCGCGATCAGACAGCCTCAAAACTGAGAGGACTGATAAGGTGGACAGGGACAGGATGTTTCAGAGATGGGACACAGTAACAAGAGGTTACAAGTGGAAGTTGAAGACTCAGATGAAACACAGAGATGTTAGGAAGTATTTCTTAGTCATAGAGTTGTCAGGAAGTGGAACAATCTGGAGAGTGATGTAGTGGAGGCAGGATCCATACACAGCTTTGAGAAGAGATACAATATTATTATTATAATCAAAAAGAAGCGCTAAGCCACACGGGCTATACAGCGCAGAAGAGATACAATAAAGCTCATGGAGCAGGGAGAGAGTGGACCTAGTAGCGACCAGCAAAGAGGCGGGGACAGGAGCTATGATTCGACCCCTGCAACCACAGGTAAGCACATACACGTGTGTACATCTCTTCAACATGTGTTTACATGTACTGGAGCACTGAGTACAGCAGCTGAGTGACACACTAGTCAACATCACTTAATCAGCCGTTAACCTTCCTATTCTCACTGATTATACCGAGTTTATACTGACCACACTGGCAAGACGCAGTGACAGCACTGACGCAAGGACGGTAATGACGCAAGGACGGTAATGACGCAAGGACGGTAATGACGCAAGGACGGTAATGACGCAAGGACGGTAATGACGCAAGGACGGTAATGACGCAAGGACGGTAATGACGCAAGGACGGTAATGACGCAAGGACGGTAATGACGCAAGGACGGTAATGACGCAGGTGGCGGTAATGACGCAGGTGGCAGTGGTAACCAGGCAGCTCATCACTTGGTACTAGAGAGGGATGGAGTCCTGGCACTCTCTCACTCTCCTGGTGGTACACACCGATATAGTCTACCTTGTAGATCTGTTTTCTCGCAACTCCTTTCAACACTGTACCAGTGTTACACAACTGTCAGCATAAACCACAACACTGGAGCAGTGTTACAACTGTCAGCATAAACCACAACACTGGAGCAGTGTTACACAACTGTCAGCATAAACCACAACACTGGAGCAGTGTTACACAACTGTCAGCATAAACCACAACACTGGAGCAGTGTTACAACTGTCAGCATAAACCACAACACTGTACCAGTGTTACACAACTGTCAGCATAAACCACAACACTGGAGCAGTGTTACAACTGTCAGCATAAACCACAACACTGGAGCAGTGTTACACAACTGTCAGCATAAACCACAACACTGGAGCGGTGTTACACAACTGTCAGCATAAACCACAACACTGGAGCAGTGTTACACAACTGTCAGCATAAACCACAACACTGTAGCAGTGTTACACAACTGTCAGCATAAACCACAACACTGTAGCAGTGTTACACAACTGTCAGCATAAACCACAACACTGCAGCAGTGTTACACAACTGTCAGCATAAACCACAACACTGTAGCAGTGTTACACAACTGTCAGCATAAACCACAACACTGTACCAGTGTTACACAACTGTCAGCATAAACCACAACACTGCAGCAGTTAAACAACTGTCAACATAAACCACAACACTGCAGCAGTTAAACAACTGTCAACATAAACCACAACACTGCAGCAGTTAAACAACTGTCAACATAAACCACAACACTGCAGCAGTTAAACAACTGTCAACATAAACCACAACACTGCAGCAGTTAAACAACTGTCAGCATAAACCACAACACTGCAGCAGTTAAACAACTGTCAACATAAACCACAACACTGGAGCGGTGTTACACAACTGTCAGCATAAACCACAACACTGCAGCAGTTAAACAACTGTCAACATAAACCACAACACTGCAGCAGTTAAACAACTGTCAACATAAACCTGTGTCTGATAAACATACGAAAATATTATATAAAAACCCCAGATGTAAGACACAACGCTGGCACACACACAAGTATCGAAAGATTCAACACCATCTAATGAGACATTCTCAAGTTATGGGCAGTTAATGATACAGACATCAAACGTGCCGCAACGTCAGGTATTACTCAACCTGGTAACTCCCACTGATGATACAATCCACTCCATTACTTGAAACACATTATGATAATTTATGTTACCAGTGGAGACACATGAGGACACGAGGGTACAAGGATACGAGGATACAAGGACACGAGGATACAAGGACACAAGGATAAACCATACCACGGGTGGGATTTGAACCCGCAGTTAGAGTCTCAAAACTCCAGACCGTCGCGTTAGCCCAGTGGCTAACGCGACGGTCTGGAGTTTTGAGACTCTCTGACCGCGGGTTCAAATCCCGCCCGTGGTATGGCTTGTTTGCAATCGTGCCATTACGATTTCGTAAGACACAAGGATATACGTATATATATATATATATATATATATATATATATATATATATATATATATATATATATATATATATATATGATACAAAAGCTTAAAGAGATACATTATTGGTATAAAGGTGGCATATACGGTACATGTTGTTGCGTGTGTATCACCGATTATAAGGCGAAAATCTCATCCAGCTCCTCAGAGCTGGGGCGTGTGCCCAAAATACAGCAGGCATTACCCCTTTGAACAGCCGCAATGAGGCGCTGGAACAGAAAACTAGCTGCCCTGGGATCCCTAGTTACCCTGATGAGTTTTTCCCAGCTCCTTAACGACTTTAGATGCATTCTTTCCCCATGAGCGAGCGAAGGGTCTCTGAGCCTATGGGAACAAACATATAATGACGGGCAAGTTCTCCATATTTCTCTATTCTTTCACAGTGGTTGTTTTGCATATTCTGAAATCACCTGTTTACTGTGATCTTATTGCATATATATATATATATATATATATATATATATATATATATATATATATATATATATATATATATATATATATATATATATATATATATATATATATATATATGTAAAGTTCACAACATATACTCAAGTTTCCTGGTATACAAAAGCCACACTGAGACTCCACGCACATATATATGAAAGTCCGGTGACAGCTCTACCCTTCAGGATAAAGCGTTCTTAATCCACCTCTTCCTTACATCAAGACTAGTTACCTGCTATTTCCGAGGCACTATATAAACCCCTTCAAATTTAGGGCTTCCCAGTGACTATCAATAATTGACAAGTATGCTTATCTTGGAGGGTTAAGAAATGTTCCCACAGACTAAGAGGAAGTTGTGTCACAATTTTTCTCATCTATGCTGTAATAATCTACCTTCCTCCTAACTTCTTTCACTATTACGTCTTTCTCCACAAACACAGCTTACCTATCATCTTGTTTATCAACATCGTACACTCGTGAATGGCGAGAAATGTATCAAACACCGACACGATGAAACAGAGGTATTTTGTACATGTCTCTAAGTCGTCTCATATTGCAATACACGGATTCTCTTGGTGACTTGAAGCTCATCTTGGGGGCCAAACATTGTCAATAAAAGATCTCCTTACATTGCATTTGTGCGTCTGTTTCCAGCTAATACTCATTATTATTATTACTAGTAGTAGTAGTAGTAGTAGTAATAGTAATAGTAGTAGTAGCAGCGTAGTAGTAGTAGCGTAGTAGTAGTAGTAATAGTAGTAGTAATAGTAATAGTAGTAATAGTAGTAGTAGTAGTAGTAGCAGCGTAGTAGTAGTAGTAGTAGCAGCGTAGTAGTAGTATAGTAGTACTGCAAGTTGTTACTTATATCATTAATATTTATTATTATCCTGGTGGTTCTTCCTCGCCTCAGCTTCACTTCCCTCAAAAATCTATTAATTTGTACCAAATTAAAAGTAGGTTAAGCAACTGCCTTGCGAGTGAGCAGTTGTTAGAAGACTATACACAATCGTGCTGCAGACACCACTGACTCAGTAACTGCTCCAACACCAAGTATGACAGCACTAACATGGTGATAACACTTGTGAGATACAAACACAGAGGTGATCACCAGAGAGAGAGAAAGGATTATGAAACAGTTTTGATATTCCTTTTGGAATTACGTGGGACATGAGGTGTTACTGTTTTGGGTACCTGAGCTGAGTTACCTGGTCTTGATTACCTGGTCTGGAATACCTGGTGTGGGTTACCTGTTCTGTGGCTGCTGTTAAAATTCCATCATTACCATTGCCGTCACCACCACCATTACCACCACCGTCATCACCATCAGCACCACCACCGTCACCACCACCACCAGCACCACCACTACTCCACGAGTACATCACAATTTAGAGAGTCACTCTACTATAGACTCTGTTTATCTTATCTTCACAGAAACAGAAGATGATTACATTTAATGTTGTAAGTGAATGACACTGTGTGTGGTCATGTTGTGATCGGTGGTCGTGGTGATCACGTTGCTTCTGCTAACAGTGTTGTTGGTGGTAGTTAAGGTGGTGGAGAGTTATGGTGAGGGAGTGGTGGAGATGCTTCACATTGTGGCAGAATTGGTAGTGGTGGTGGCGGTGGCGGTGAATGCAGGTGGAGGTAGTGGGACAGTGGAGGTAGTGTTGGAAGCGGTGGTGGCCGTGGTGTTTTATTAGTCAGGAAAACAACAATGCTGCCTCCTGACAGTGGTCTTCATGAACCGTTCAGTGGTCCAGCATCAGCTGGTCCATCCCAACTAGCTCGAACACTCCAGTAAAATGAAGAATCATGACATAGCTGATAAGACGTTAATACGCTAAACCCACAAGCTGTCAATATAACCTATGATGAAGGAATACAATACCGACAAGTTGATAAGACACATGTGCAATAGTTAGATAACTTTATTCCCTCAACTGAGGGACTGACCACCTCAAAACTATGTCTTCAAGGGTGATGGACTGATTACATCGTCTTTCCATCTCTACTGCTTCTTCTGCCTCTATACTCGACTGAAGAAGACTAGTGTGTAGGCGAAACGTTTCGGAATAAAGTTACCTAACTGTTGCACATGTGTCTTAGTAATCAAATAGTAACTAGACAAGGTTTCGGTCGATCCTGGACTATTATCAGTGGCGAGTCAACGTATAGGCGGGACGAGGGTAGGAAGGATAGGAAGAGGAACTAGGGATGACCCTTACCAATGACACTCGAAGTATGATACTGAGAGTAACACCAACAGTTCGCCCTGGGGGACGTGCCTGATTACTGATAACTCCTCTGAGATTAACATAGATAAATGAACTCCTCTTCCCCCAACCAGCTTTGTACTACCCATAGTAGCCGCATCAATCTACGCTAACTACCCAAACTCATCTTGTTCTGTGACCCATCTAACAAGGACCTACGCCCAGTAGGTCCATGGAACACTAAGAACTCCTTGGTGGAGGTTACTACAGGTGGGAGGGAAGGAGAGGTGGTGGATGGTGTGTTATCAGCAGTCGAGATTATCAGTACAGATCACACTACCTGGTGGCTAAAGCTCCCGCTTCACACACGGAGGGCCCGGGTTCGATTCCCGGCGGGTGGAAACATGTCGACACGTTTCCTTACACCTGTTGTCCTGTTCACCTAGCAGTAAATAGGTACCTGGGTGTTAGTCGACTGGTGTGGGTCGCATCCTGGGGGACAAGATTAAGGACCCCAATGGAAATAAGTTAGACAGTCCTCGATGACGCACTGACTTTCTTGGGTTATCCTGGGTGGCTAACCCTCCGGGGTTAAAAATCCGAACGAAATCTTATCTTATCTTACTGCCTTTCCCAGTCACACTCCGACTCTGGTGATGGCTCCTGTCCCCCTAAGGATTCTATACAGTCTCAACAGTGGTACAATACTGAAATGAGAGCAAGAACAAGTAATATGTACTACAACCACTGTAAACAATATACAGGTTAATGCCATATTAAACACTGTAGATACAGGACGCTAAATAAACTAGACGCTTCCCAGGGGCAAAATTTGAATCCGAAGATGAAACGCTCACCAGCACAACTCTGCTCCTGTAGCTACAAATAAGTTATAACACTAACATACACAAACACACACACACCCGAGTAGCGATCAGTGAAAAGGCGGGGCCAGGAGCCGAGTCTCGACCCTTACAACTACAATTAAGTGAGTACACACACACACATTGTTGGTCAAGAATACGTGTAGTTTCGAGCAAAATGACATACTACTCACTAGATATCAGTGGTATTCTGTTAACCCTTCATCATACAACAGTAGACTAAGACTAGAGCAGGATTTAAATCACAAAGAAATTGCCTAAGAAAACTAGAGAGTTCAACAAAAGTGAAAAACACAGATAACAGAAGCAACCAGGAGACTATAAGAACCGACAAGTTAGAAAAGTTACAAGAATAATAGGCAGTAATGAGCCGGTAAGATCTGATCTAATGTTATTTCTGAACGAATCAGATATAACGACGAGACAGAGCGTACATTACAACAGAAAAAAAAAGTGGAAATAAGACTTTTTTGGGGGGTTATCCTATGTAATATACACATGTTACAATGAATAATAATGTGTGTGACTGTATTTGTGTGTACCTGTACGTAAATAACCTTAGTTATCAGTGTTGACACTTGATCATTTAATAGAAGTGAGGCTGATGAGTAAATTGGAAGAACAGAAAGTCAGAGTAAAGAAGAGGAGGAGACTGTGGTGGTACCACAAATTTGAGAGAAGTTCACCCAGAAAAGTGAAAGACAAGACGACCAAGATGAGGGAATTACTAGCCATAAGTAGTGAGGAAACAAATGAAGATATACCAAACATGAGAAGATATACCAAACATGAGAAGATATACCAAACATGAGAAGATATACCAAACATGAGAAGATATACCAAACATGAGAAGATATACTACACATGAGAGGATATACTACACAAGATATACTACACATGAGAGGATATACTACACAAGATATACTACACATGAGAGGATATACTACACATGAGAGGATATACTACACATAAGATATACTACACATGAGAGGATATACTACACATGAGAGGATATACTACACAAGATATACTACACATGAGAGGATATACTACACATGAGAGGATATACTACACATAAGATATACTACACATGAGAGGATATACTACACATAAGATATACTACACATGAGAGGATATACTACACATGAGAGGATATACTACACATGAGAAGACATACACATGAGAGGATATACTACACATGAGAGGACATACTACACATGAGAGGACATACTACACATGAGAGGATATACTACACATGAGAGGACATACTACACATGAGATATACTACACATGAGAGGATATACTACACATGAGAGGACATACTACACATGAGAGGACATACTACACATGAGAGGATATACTACACATGAGAGGATATACTACACATGAGAGGACATACTACACATGAGAGGATATACTACACATGAGAGGATATACTACACGAGAGGATATACTACACATGAGAGGATATACTACACATGAGAAGATATACTACACATGAGAAGATATACTACACATGAGAGGATATACTACACATGAGAAGATATACTATACATGAGAAGATATACAACACATGAGAAGATATACTATACATGAGAAGATATACTACACATGAGAAGATATACTACACATGAGAGGATATACTACACATGAGAAGATATACTACACATGAGAGGATATACTACACATGAGAGGATATACTACACATGAGAGGATATACTACACATGAGAAGATATACTACACATGAGAGGATATACTACACACGAGAAGATATACTACACATGAGAGGATATACTACACACGAGAAGATATACTACACATGAGAAGATATACTACACATGAGAAGATATACTACACATGAGAGGATATACTACACATGAGAAGATATACTACACATGAGAGGATATACTACACATGAGAGGATATACTACACATAAGATATACTACACATGAGAGGATATACTACACATGAGATATACTACACATGAGAGGATATACTACACATGAGAGGATATACTACACATGAGAAGACATACTACACATGAAATGATATACACATAAGATATACTACACATGAGAAGATATACTACACATGAAAGGATATACTACACATGAAAGGATATACTACACATGAAAGGATATACTACACATGAAAGGATATACTACACATAAGATATACTACACATGAGAAGATATACTACACATGAGAGGATATACTACACATGAGAAGACATACTACACATGAGAGGATATACTACACATGAAAAGACATACTACACATGAGAGGATATACTACACATGAGAGGATATACTACACATGAGAGGATATACTACACATGAGAAGATATACTACACATGAGAAGACATACTACACATGAGAGGATATACTACACATGAGAGGATATACTACACATGAGAGGATATACTACACATGAGAGGATATACTACACATGAGAAGACATACTACACATGAGACTATATACTACACATGAGAAATACTACACATGAGAGGATATACTACACATGAGAAGACATACTACACATGAGAAGACATACTACACATGAGAGGATATACTACACATGAGAGGATATACTACACATGAGAGGATATACTACACATGAGAGGATATACTACACATGAGAAGATATACTACACATGAGAGGATATACTACACATGAAAAGATATACTACACATGAGAGGATATACTACACATGAGAGGATATACTACACATGAGAGGATATACTACACATAAGATATACTACACATGAGAGGATATACTACACATGAGAAGATATACTACACATGAGAGGATATACTACACATGAGAAGATATACTACACATGAGAGGATACACTACACATGAGAGGATATACTACACATGAGAGGATATACTACACATGAGAAGATATACTACACATGAGAGGATATACTACACATGAAAAGATATACTACACATGAGAGGATATACTACACATGAGAGGATATACTACACATGAGAGGATATACTACACATGAGAAGACATACTACACATGAGAGGATATACTACACATGAGAGGATATACTACACATGAGAGGATATACTACACATGAGAGGATATACTACACATGAGAAGATATACTACACATGAGAGGATATACTACACATGAAAAGATATACTACACATGAGAGGATATACTACACATGAGAGGATATACTACACATGAGAGGATATACTACACATGAGAAGATATACTACACATGAGAAGATATACTACACATGAGAAGATATACTACACATGAGAAGATATACTACACATGAGAGGATATACTACACATGAGAGGATATACTACACATGAGAGGATATACTACACATGAGAAGATATACTACACATGAGAGGATATACTACACATGAGAGGATATACTACACATGAGAGGATATACTACACATGAGAGGATATACTACACATGAGAGGATATACTACACATGACAGGATATACTACACATGAGAGAGATACTACACATGAGAGATATACTACACATGAGAGGATATACTACACATGAGAGGATATACTACACATGAGAGGATATACTACACGAGAGGATATACTACACACGAGATATACTACACATGAGAGGATATACTACACATGAGAGGATATACTACACATGAGAGAGATACTACACATGAGAGATATACTACACATGAGAGGATATACTACACATGAGAGGATATAGTACACATGAGAGGATATACTACACATGAGAAGATATACTACACATGAGAGGATATACTACACATGAGAAGATATACTACACATGAGAGGATATACTACACATGAGAGGATATACTACACATGAGAGATATACCACATGCAGAGGCCAAACATATACAAATATGGAACAAAGAATGACAGAAGAAAACGAGTAGTGAGGAATGACTGTGCATGGGTACATAGTGAGGAATGACTGTGCATGGGTACATAGTGAGGAATGACTGTGCATGGGTACATAGTGAGGAATGACTGTGCATGGGTACATAGTGAGGAATGACTGTGCATGGGTACATAGTGAGGAATGACTGTACATGGGTACATAGTGAGGAATGACTGTGCATGGGTACATAGTGAGGAATGACTGTGCATGGGTACATAGTGAGGAATGACTGTGCATGGGTACATAGTGAGGAACGACTGTGCATGGGTACATAGTGAGGAATGACTGTGCATGGGTACATAGGAATGACTTTGCATGGATACATAGTGAGGAATGACTGTGCATGGGTACATAGTGAGGAATGACTGTGCATGGGTACATAGTGAGGAATGACTGTGCATGGGTACATAGTGAGGAATGACTGTGCATGGGTACATAGTGAGGAATGACTGTGCATGGGTACATAGTGAGGAATGACTGTGCATGGGTACATAGTGAGGAATGACTGTGCATGGGTACATAGTGAGGAACGACTGTGCATGGGTACATAGGAATGACTTTGCATGGATACATAGTGAGGAATGACTGTGCATGGGTACATAGTGAGGAATGACTGTGCATGGGTACATAGTGAGGAATGACTGTGCATGGGTACATAGTGAGGAATGACTGTGCATGGGTACATAGTGAGGAATGACTGTGCATGGGTACATAGTGAGGAATGACTGTGCATGGGTACATAGTGAGGAATGACTGTGCATGGGTACATAGTGAGGAACGACTGTGCATGGGTACATAGTGAGGAATGACTGTGCATGGGTACATAGGAATGACTTTGCATGGGTACATAGTGAGGAATGACTGTGCATGGGTACATAGTGAGGAATGACTGTGTACATGGGAATACATAATGAGAATGAATGACTGTGCATGGGTACATAGTGAGGAATGACTGTGTGTACATGAGGAATACATAATGAGGAATGACTGTGCATGGGTACATAGTGAGGAATGACTGTGCATGGGTACATAGGAATGACTGCATGGGTACATAGTGAGGAATGACTGTGCATGGGTACATAGTGAGGAATGACTGTGCATGGGTACATAATGAGGAATGACTGTGCATGGGTACATAGTGAGGAATGACTGTGCATGGGTACATAATGAGGAATGACTGTGCATGGGTACATAGTGAGGAATGACTGTGCATGGGTACATAGGAATGACTTTGCATGGGTACATAGTGAGGAATGACTGTGCATGGGTACATAGTAGTGAGGAATGACTGTGCATGGGTACATAGTAGTGAGGAATGACTGTGCATGGGTACATAGTGAGGAATGACTGTGCATGGGTACGTAGTGAGGAATGACTGTGCATGGGTACATAGTGAGGAATGACTGTGCATGGGTACATAGTGAGGAATGACTGTGCATGGGTACATAGTGAGGAATGACTGTGCATGGGTACATAGTATTGAGGAATGACTGTGCATGGGTACATAGTGAGGAATGACTGTGCATGGGTACATAGTGAGGAATGACTGTGCATGGGTACATAGTGAGGAATGACTGTGCATGGGTACATAGTGAGGAATGACTGTGCATGGGTACATAGTGAGGAATGACTGTGCATGGGTACATAGTGAGGAACGACTGTGCATGGGTACATAGTGAGGAACGACTGTGCATGGGTACATAGTGAGGAACGACTGTGCATGGGTACATAGTGAGGAACGACTGTGCATGGGTACATAGTAGTGAGGAACGACTGTGCATGGGTACATAGTGAGGAATGACTGTACATGGGTACATAGTGAGGAGTGACTGTGCATGGGTACATAGTGAAGAATGACTGTGCATGGGTACATAGTGAGGAACGACTGTGCATGGGTGCATAGTGAGGAACGACTCTGCATGGGTACATAGTGAGGAACGACTGTGCATGGGTACATAGTGAGGAACGACTGCGCATGGGTACATAGTGAGGAACGACTGTGCATGGGTACATAGTGAGGAACGACTGTGCATGGGTACATAGTGAAGCTAAAGTAACGCAGTGGTAACACTAACAGACTGAAGGGAAGGGAAACACTAACAGACTGAAGGGAAGAGTAACACTAACAGACTGAAGGGAAGAGCAACACTAACAGACTGAAGGAAAGGGCAACACTAACAGACTGTAGGGAAGGGCAACACTAACAGACTGAAGGGAAGGGCAACACTAACAGACTGAAGGAAAGGGTAACACTAACAGACTGTAGGGAAGGGGAACACTAACAGACTGTAGGGAAGGGGAACACTAACAGACTGAAAGGAAGGGGAACACTAACAGACTGAAGGGAAGGGAAACACTAACAGACTGAAGGGAAGGGCAACACTAACAGACTGAAGGGAAGAGTAACACTAACAGACTGAAGGGAAGAGCAACACTAACAGACTGAAGGGAAGAGTAACACTAACAGACTGAAGGGAAGGGCAACACTAACAGACTGAAGGGAAGGGCAACATTAACAGACTGAAGGGAAGAGTAACACTAACAGACTGAAGGGAAGGGAAACACTAACAGACTGTAGGGAAGGGCAACACTAACAGACTGAAGGGAAGGGCAACATTAACAGACTGAAGGGAAGGGCAACATTAACAGACTGAAGGGAAGGGCAACACTAACAGACTGAAGAGAAGGGTAACACTAACAGACTGAAGGGAAGGGCAACACTAACAGACTGAGGGAAGGGCAACACTAACAGACTGAAGGGAAGGGCAACACTAACAGACTGAAGGGAAGGGCAACATTAACAGACTGAAGGGAAGGGCAACATTAACAGACTGAAGGGAAGGGTAACACTAACAGACTGAAGGGAAGGGCAACACTAACAGACTGAAGAGAAGGGCAACACTAACAGACTGAGGGAAGGGTAACACTAACAGACTGAAGAGAAGGGTAACACTAACAGACTGAGGGAAGGGTAACACTAACAGACTGAGGGAAGGGTAACACTAAGAGACTAAAGAGAAGGGTAACACTAACAGACTGAAGGGAAGGGCAACACTAACAGACTGTAGGGAAGGGCAACACTAACAGACTGAAGGGAAGGGCAACACTAACAGACTGAAGGGAAGGGCAACACTAACAGACTGTAGGGAAGGGCAACACTAACAGACTGAAGGGAAGGGCAACACTAACAGACTGAGGGAAGGGTAACACTAACAGACTGAAGAGAAGGGTAACACTAACAGACTGAGGGAAGGGTAACACTAACAGACTGAGGGAAGGGTAACACTAAGAGACTAAAGAGAAGGGTAACACTAACAGACTGAAGGGAAGGGCAACACTAACAGACTGAAGGGAAGGGCAACACTAACAGACTGAAGGGAAGGGCAACACTAACAGACTGAAGGGAAGGGCAACACTAACAGACTGAAGGGAAGGGCAACACTAACAGACTGAAGGGAAGGGTAACACTAACAGACTGAAGGGAAGGGCAACACTAAGACTGAAGGGAAGGGCAACACTAAGACTGAAGGGAGGGCAACACTAACAGACTGAAGGGAAGGGCAACACTAACGGTAGATAACAGAGATGTTAGAGGAAGTAAACAGAACATTAGAATCAATTAACACAAGCAAACATCAGTTGTGACACAGATGAGAATTCCTCGTTCAAGTTTTAACAAGGGAAAAAATGTGTAATGATATGAGATGACTTGCTGATAAGTGGAATCAAAGTGTGTCGTAGAGGGTGAGGGAGGGGGGGGGAGCGGAGGGGGAGGGAAGTGGGGAAGTAGGGGGAGTGGGGAGAGGAGGGAGGGAGGGGGTATAGTGGTATAATCATAGTGGAGAAGACACTGTATTTTGCGGGGAGAGGGAGGAAGGGGGTGTAAGTGGTCAAGAACACAATAACAACAATACTATGTTTAACAGACTGATAGAACCTGCCAGCCTCCACCACTTGACTGCCTGCACACTTAAGTATAATAGTCTGCTAAGTGATGTAGTGGAGGCAGGAACCATGCATAGTTTTAAGACGAGGTTTGATAAAGCTGATGGAGCAGGGAGAGAGAGGACCTGGTAGCGATCAGTGAAGATGCGGGGCCAGGAGCTGAGTCTCGACCTCTGCAACCACAATTAGGTGAGTACACACAGTGCAAGTGAGGTAAAACACTGACATGGATAAGGAGGTAATAGAGACAGATTTTACCACATTAAGAGTATATAGCAGACAGTCAACGAGCCAGTGAACTCATTCACTGCCGGTTAAAAGGCCGAACCAAGAGCTAAAATTCAACCCTTAAAAATCAAAACTAAGAAATTATATACACATACAACCCAACACCACATAAAAGCACTATATTCATCAGCAAACGCTAAACATGTAAGGGCCATGCAGCGCTTGGCGAATGGAAGACAATCAGGGTTTATCTAATTATAGAAGTTATGAGTGTTGGAGGTGGGAAGTACAGTGCCTGCACTCTGACGGTGTTGGAGGTGGGAAGTACAGTGCATGCACTCTCACGGTGGTGGAGGTGGGAAGTACAGTGCCTGCACTCTGACGGTGGAGGTGGGAAGTACAGTGCCTGCACTCTGACGGTGGTGGAGGTGGGAAGTACAGTGCCTGCACTCTGACGGTGGTGGAGGTGGGAAGTACAGTGCCTGCACTCTGACGGTGTTGGAGGTGGGAAGTACAGTGCCTGCACTCTGACGGTGTTGGAGGTGGGAAGTACAGTGCCTGCACTCTGACGGTGGAGGTGGGAAGTACAGTGCCTGCACTCTGACAGTGGTGGAGGTTGGAAGTACAGTGCCTGCACTCTGACGGTGGTGGAGGTGGGAAGTACAGTGCCTGCACTCTGACGGTGTTGGAGGTGGGAAGTACAGTGCCTGCACTCTGACGGTGTTGGAGGTGGGAAGTACAGTGCCTGCACTCTGACGGTGTTGGAGGTGGGAAGTACAGTGCATGCACTCTCACGGTGGTGGAGGTGGGAAGTACAGTGCCTGCACTCTAACGGTGGAGGTGGGAAGTACAGTGCCTGCACTCTGACGGTGGTGGAGGTGGGAAGTACAGTGCCTGCACTCTGACGGTGGTGGAGGTGGGAAGTACAGTGCCTGCACTCTGACGGTGTTGGAGGTGGGAAGTACAGTGCCTGCACTCTGACGGTGTTGGAGGTGGGAAGTACAGTGCCTGCACTCTGACGGTGGAGGTGGGAAGTACAGTGCCTGCACTCTGACAGTGGTGGAGGTTGGAAGTACAGTGCCTGCACTCTGACGGTGGTGGAGGTGGGAAGTACAGTGCCTGCACTCTGACGGTGTTGGAGGTGGGAAGTACAGTGCCTGCACTCTGACGGTGTTGGAGGTGGGAAGTACAGTGCGTGCACTCTGACGGTGTTGGAGGTGGTAAGTACAGTGCCTGCACTCTGACGGTGTTGGAGGTGGGAAGTACAGTGCCTGCACTCTGACGATGTTAGAGGTGGGAAGTACAGTGCCTGCACTCTCACGGTGGTGGAGGTGGGAAGTACAGTGCCTGCACTCTGACGGTGGAGGTGGGAAGTACAGTGCCTGCACTCTGACAGTGGTGGAGGTTGGAAGTACAGTGCCTGCACTCTGACGGTGGTGGAGGTGGGAAGTACAGTGCCTGCACTCTGACGGAGTGTTGGAGGTGGGAAGTACAGTGCCTGCACTCTGACGGTGGAGGTGAGAAGTACAATGCCTGCACTCTGACGGTGGAGGTGGGAAGTACAGTGCCTGCACTCTGACGGTGTTGGAGGTGGGAAGTACAGTGCCTGCACTCTGACGGTGTTGGAGGTGGGAAGTACAGTGCCTGCACTCTGACGGTGTTGGAGGTGGGAAGTACAGTGCCTGCACTCTGACGGTGTTAGAGGTGGGAAGTACAGTGCCTGCACTCTCACGGTGGTGGAGGTGGGAAGTACAGTGCCTGCACTCTGACGGTGTTGGAGGTGGGAAGTACAGTGCCTGCACTCTGACGGTGTTGGAGGTGGGACGTACAGTGCCTGCACTCTGACGGTGTTGGAGGTGGGAAGTACAGTGCCTGCACTCTGACGGTGTTGGAGGTGGGAAGTACAGTGCCTGCACTCTGACGGTGTTGGAGGTGGTAAGTACAGTGCCTGCACTCTGACGGTGTTGGAGGTGGGAAGTACAGTGCCTGCACTCTGACGGTGTTGGAGGTGGGAAGTACAGTGCCTGCACTCTGACGGTGTTGGAGGTGGGAAGTACAGTGCCTGCACTCTGACGGTGTTGGAGGTGGGAAGTACAGTGCCTGCACTCTGACGATGTTAGAGGT
Source organism: Cherax quadricarinatus (assembly GCF_038502225.1). Taxonomy (NCBI): domain Eukaryota; kingdom Metazoa; phylum Arthropoda; class Malacostraca; order Decapoda; family Parastacidae; genus Cherax; species Cherax quadricarinatus. The sequence continues at coordinate 55,587,646 of NC_091302.1, read as the reverse complement.
GGGAAGTACAGTGCCTGCAATCTCACGGTGGTGGAGGTGGGAAGTACAGTGCCTGCACTCTGACGGTGGAGGTGGGAAGTACAGTGCCTGCACTCTGACAGTGGTGGAGGTTGGAAGTACAGTGCCTGCACTCTGACGGTGGTGGAGGTGGGAAGTACAGTGCCTGCACTCTGACGGAGTGTTGGAGGTGGGAAGTACAGTGCCTGCACTCTGACGGTGGAGGTGAGAAGTACAATGCCTGCACTCTGACGGTGGTGGAGGTGGGAAGTACAGTGCCTGCACTCTGACGGTGGTGGAGGTGGGAAGTACAGTGCCTGCACTCTGACGGAGTGTTGGAGGTGGGAAGTACAGTGCCTGCACTCTGACGGTGGAGGTGGGAAGTACAGTGCCTGCACTCTGACGGTGGTGGAGGTGGGAAGTACAGTGCCTGCACTCTGACGGTGGTGGAGGTGGGAAGTACAGTACCTGCACTCTGACGGTGGAGGTGGGAAGTACAGTGCCTGCACTCTGACGGTGGTGGAGGTGGGAAGTACAGTGCCTGCACTCTGACGGTGGTGGAGGTGGGAAGTACAGTGCCTGCACTCTGACGGTGGTGGAGGTGGGAAGTACAGTACCTGCACTCTGACGGAGTGGTGGAAGTGGGAAGTACAGTCCCTGCACTCTGAAGGAGTGGTGGAGGTGGGAAATACAGTGCCTGCACTCTGAAGGAGTGGTGAAGGTGGGAAATACAGTGCCTGCACTCTGACGGAGTGGTGAAGGTGGGAAGTACAGTGCCTGCACTCTGACGGAGTGGAGATTGAATGTAGTGCCTGCACTCTGACGGAGTGGTGGAGGTGGGAAGTACAGTGCCTGCACTCTGACGGAGTGGTGGTGGTGGGAAGTACAGTGCCTGCACTGTGACGGAGTGGTGAAGGTGGGAAGTACAGTGCCTGCACTCTGACGGAGTGGTGGTGGTGGGAAGTACAGTGCCTGCACTCTGACGGAGTGGTGGAGGTGGGAAGTACAGTGCCTGCACTCTGACGGAGTGGTGGAGGTGGGAAGTACAGTGCCTGCACTCTGACGGAGTGGTGGTGGTGGGAAGTACAGTGCCAGCACTCTGACGGAGTGGTGGAGGTGGGAAGTACAGTGCCTGCACTCTGACGGAGTGGTGGAGGTGGGAAGTACAGTGCCTGCACTCTGACGGAGTGGTGGTGGTGGGAAGTACAGTGCCTGCACTCTGACGGAGTGGTGGAGGTGGGAAGTACAGTGCCTGCACTGTGACGGAGTGGTGAAGGTGGGAAGTACAGTGCCTGCACTCTGAAGGAGTGGTGGAGGTGGGAAGTACAGTGCCTGCACTCTGAAGGAGTGGTGGAGGTTGGAAGTACAGTGCCTGCACTCTGAATGAGTGGTGGAGGTGGGAAGTACAGTGCCTGCACTCTGAAGGAGTGGTGGAGGTGGAAAGTATAGTGTCTGCACTCTGACGGAGTGGTGAAGGTGGGAAGTACAGTGTCTGCACTCTGAAGGAGTGGTGGAGGTGGGAAGTACAGTGTCTGCACTTTGACGGAGTGGTGGAGGTGGGAAGTACAGTGCCTGCACTCTGAAGGAGTGGTGGAGGTGGGAAGTACAGTGTCTGCACTCTGAAGGAGTGGTGGAGGTGGGAAGTACAGTGCCTGCACTCTGAAGGAGTGGTGGAGGTGGGAAGTACAGTGTCTGCACTCTGACGGAGTGGTGGAGGTGGGAAGTACAGTGTCTGCACTCTGAAGGAGTGGTGGAGGTGGGAAGTACAGTGCCTGCACTCTGAAGGAGTGGTGGAGGTGGGAAGTACAGTGCCTGCACTCTGACGGAGTGGTGGTGGTGGGAAGTACAGTGCCAGCACTCTGACGGAGTGGTGGAGGTGGGAAGTACAGTGCCTGCACTCTGACGGAGTGGTGGAGGTGGGAAGTACAGTGCCTGCACTCTGACGGAGTGGTGGTGGTGGGAAGTACAGTGCCTGCACTCTGACGGAGTGGTGGAGGTGGGAAGTACAGTGCCTGCACTGTGACGGAGTGGTGAAGGTGGGAAGTACAGTGCCTGCACTCTGAAGGAGTGGTGGAGGTGGGAAGTACAGTGCCTGCACTCTGAAGGAGTGGTGGAGGTTGGAAGTACAGTGCCTGCACTCTGAATGAGTGGTGGAGGTGGGAAGTACAGTGCCTGCACTCTGAAGGAGTGGTGGAGGTGGAAAGTATAGTGTCTGCACTCTGACGGAGTGGTGAAGGTGGGAAGTACAGTGTCTGCACTCTGAAGGAGTGGTGGAGGTGGGAAGTACAGTGTCTGCACTCTGAAGGAGTGGTGGAGGTGGGAAGTACAGTGCCTGCACTCTGAAGGAGTGGTGGAGGTGGGAAGTACAGTGCCTGCACTCTGAAGGAGTGGTGGAGGTGGGAAGTACAGTGTCTGCACTCTGACGGAGTGGTGGAGGTGGGAAGTACAGTGTCTGCACTCTGACGGAGTGGTGGAGGTGGGAAGTACAGTGTCTGCACTCTGACGGAGTGGTGGAGGTGGGAAGTACAGTGTCTGCACTCTGAAGGAGTGGTGGAGGTGGGAAGTACAGTGCCTGCACTCTGAAGGAGTGGTGGAGGTGGGAAGTACAGTGTCTGCACTCTGAAGGAGTGGTGGAGGTGGGAAGTACAGTGCCTGCACTCTGAAGGAGTGGTGGGGGAGGTGGGAGGTACAGTGCCTGCACTCTGAAGGAGTGCATTGGGAGGTACAGTGCCTGCACTCTGAAGGAGTGCTGTGGGAGGTACAGTGCCTGCACTCTGAAGGAGTGGTGGGGGAGGTGGGAGGTACAGTGCCTGCACTCTGAAGGAGTGGTGGAGGTGGGAAGTACAGTGCCTGCACTCTGAAGGAGTGGTGGAGGTGGGAAGTACAGTGCCTGCACTCTGAAGGAGTGGTGGAGGTGGGAAGTACAGTGCCTGCACTCTGAAGGAGTGGTGGAGGTGGGAAGTACAGTGCCTGCACTCTGAAGGAGTGGTGGAGGTGGGAAGTACAGTGTCTGCACTCTGAAGGAGTGGTGGAGGTGGGAAGTACAGTGCCTGCACTCTGAAGGAGTGGTGGAGGTGGGAAGTACAGTGCCTGCACTCTGAAGGAGTGGTGGAGGTGGGAAGTACAGTGTCTGCACTCTGAAGGAGTGGTGGAGGTGGGAAGTACAGTGCCTGCACTCTGAAGGAGTGGTGGAGGTGGGAAGTACAGTGCCTGCACTCTGAAGGAGTGGTGGAGGTGGGAAGTACAGTGCCTGCACTCTGAAGGAGTGGTGGAGGTGGGAAGTACAGTGTCTGCACTCTGAAGGAGTGGTGGAGGTGGGAAGTACAGTGCCTGCACTCTGAAGGAGTGGTGGAGGTGGGAAGTACAGTGCCTGCACTCTGAAGGAGTGGTGGAGGTGGGAAGTACAGTGCCTGCACTCTGAAGGAGTGGTGGAGGTGGGAAGTACAGTGCCTGCACTCTGACGGAGTGGTGGAGGTGGGAAGTACAGTGCCTGCACTCTGAAGGAGTGGTGGAGGTGGGAAGTACAGTGCCTGCACTCTGAAGGAGTGGTGGAGGTGGGAAGTACAGTGCCTGCACTCTGACGGAGTGGTGGAGGTGGGACACTGATGAAATGAGTGATGAAAGTATTTGTTCGTTTTCGGGTCACCTTGCCTAGGCGGGAAACGGCCGATGCGTTAAAAAACAAATATCTCCACTTCCCTTGATGAAGAGGAAGTACTGCAGCAACATCAAGACACCGTCCTTGAAGGTCCACCTTACAGCAGATACAAGTGTGAGTAAAACTTTTATTCTGGTGTCCTTATCAGAGGAGCATCAACAAAACCAACATGGCGGTTACTCTCACCCACCACTGTGATTAACATGATAATTAACACATTTCTACTGATATCTCAGTAAGTCCTCATAGGATGGTAGATCACACCTGAGGTGTCCCGTAAGACTCCAAGACGGTGTATATGTGAACCTCGGTTATGGTATAAACCTTAGTAGTAGATACCGATCACTTGGTTTAGTAAGACACGTAAGTAAACACTAGGACATATTTATCAGAAAACGTTTCGGTCGTGGGACCTTGATCACTTCTGATCAGAAGTGATCAATAAATATGTCCTAGTGTTTGCTTACGTAACTTTCTAAACTAACTTTAGTTATTACTAGCACGCCTCTCAACCTCAGTTATCACTAGCACACCTCTCAACCTCAGTTATCACTGACACACCTCTCAAGCCGTTTCACTTTTATTTTTAATTTGAGACGGCTGAGGTTGATACAGAGGCAGTGTGCAGCTACACTATACACATTCAACAAAGGTAAGTCAGTAGACACTACTGCTGTAGACCACCATAGTGCCACCTCTTACCCGGCTACTACTCGATCTGCAAGTGTCCTGACACACACACAGTGTTACAGTGCCTCTACCATGTCCTGACACACACACAGTGTTACAGTGCCTCTACCATGTCCTGACACACACACAGTCTTACAGTGCCTCTACCATGTCCTGACACACACACAGTGTTACAGTGCCTCTACCATGTCCTGACACACACACAGTGTTACAGTGCCTCTACCATGTCCTGACACACACACAGTGTTACAGTGCCTCTACCATGTCCTGACACACACACAGTCTTACAGTGCCTCTACCATGTCCTGACACACACACAGTGTTACAGTGCCTCTACCATGTCCTGACACACACACAGTCTTACAGTGCCTCTACCATGTCCTGACACACACACAGTCTTACAGTGCCCCTACCATGTCCTGACACACACACAGTCTTACAGTGCCTCTACCATGTCCTGACACACACACAGTGTTACAGTGCCTCTATCATGTCCTGACACACACACAGTCTTACAGTGCCTCTACCATGTCCTGACACACACACACACACACAGTGTTACAGTGCCTCTACCATGTCCTGACACACACACAGTCTTACAGTGCCTCTATCATGTCCTGACACACACACAGTGTTACAGTGCCTCTACCATGTCCTGACACACACACACACACAGTGTTACAGTGCCTCTACCATGTCCTGACACACACAGTCTTACAATGCCTCTACCATGTCCTGACACACACACAGTGTTACAGTGCCTCTACCATGTCCTGACACACACACAGTGTTACAGTGCCTCTACCATGTCCTGACACACGCACACACACACACACAGTGTTACAGTGCCTCTACCATGTCCTGACACACACACAGTGTTACAGTGCCTCTACCATATCCTGACACACACACAGTGTTACAGTGCCTCTACCATGTCCTGACACACACATAGTGTTACAGTGCCTCTACCATGTCCTGACACACACACAGTGTTACAGTGCCTCTACCATGTCCTGACACACACACAGTGTTACAGTGCCTCTACCATGTCCTGACACACACACACAGTGTTACAGTGCCTCTATCATGTCCTGACACACACACAGTGTTACAGTGCCTCAACCATGTCCTGACACACAAACAGTCTTACAGTGCCTCTACCATGTCCTGACACACACACACACACAGTGTTACAGTGCCTCTACCATGTCCTGACACACACACAGTGTTACAGTGCCTCTACCATGTCCTGACACACACACAGTGTTACAGTGCCTCTACCATGTCCTGACACACACACACACAGTGTTACAGTGCCTCTACCATGTCCTGACACACACACACACAGTGTTACAGTGCCTCTATCATGTCCTGACACACACACAGTGTTACAGTGCCTCAACCATGTCCTGACACACAAACAGTCTTACAGTGCCTCTACCATGTCCTGACACACACACACACACAGTGTTACAGTGCCTCTACCATGTCCTGACACACACACAGTGTTACAGTGCCTCTACCATGTCCTGACACACACACAGTGTTACAGTGCCTCTACCATGTCCTGACACACACACACACAGTGTTACAGTGCCTCTACCATGTCCTGACACACACACACACACAGTGTTACAGTGCCTCTACCATGTCCTGACACACACACAGTGTTACAGTGCCTCTACCATGTCCTGACACACAGTCGCGTAATCTGTTGGAGGTGTTGGCAAAGATGCAAATATCTTCCATGGACATAACAAATGACAGCCTCATTATCTTGCGTAGAGATGGGCGACACACTTGCAAATCACTATGTTACAGTGGCTTCTCACTTTGCTCAAAAGCATTTATTCAGTTACAATTATTGTATATACAATATTAAGCCTAAGTTCTTCCCTCATCTACATCGCCCCCCTCCTCTCTCTCTCTCTCTCTCTCTCTCTCTCTCTCTCTCTCTCTCTCTCTATCACGAGAAAAAATAATTATATGCATTTCCTTCTTTTCTAAAATATGCTTAGTGTAGAGATAAGTTAGTTAAGTGCAGAGTCACAGTAAAGGCCTGTTGTGCTCCTGTTTTGCCTTCAGTACTCTTATCTATAAGTTATTTCAGTCTGTACAAGCGTGCTGTGTATGCTGCTTCCCTCCACGTCTAATGCTTCTCTTAAATATTTATATTGTTCACAGAATTCAAGGTTATGGTTGTCAGTTTGAAAGAGCCGCGGGTTATTGCTGTTGCTGTCCTGGCATTAGATTGTGGTTTTGTTAGTGGATATGACGACACCACAATTAATTAATGCTTTTTACATGTCAAGGTGCAAGATGAATAATCTTGGGATGAGGCGTGACGAGTGTGCATCCTTGGAGATGAAGCCCAGCTTCCAGCTCTTTTTCTCAACTCTTCAACTCTCTACCAATACGTCCAGTGTTTCAACTCTCTAACAACACATCCAGCTCCTGAACTGTCTAACAACACATCCAATGCTTCAACTGTCTAACAACACATCCAATGCTTCAACTGTCTAACAACACATCCAGTGCTTCAACTGTCTACCCACACATCCAAAGCTTCGACTGTCTACCAACACATCCAGTGCTTCAACTGTCTACCCACACATCCAGTGCTTCAACTGTCTACCCACACATCCAGTGCTTCAACTGTCTACCCACACATCCAAAGCTTTGACTGTCTACCAACACATCCAGTGCTTCAACTGTCTACTAACACATCCAGATCTTCAACTCTATCAACATGACTTACTCTTCAACAATCTCGTCTTCCACACACCCGAAACCTTCCTTAACCAGCAAAATCTTTAAAATATTCACATTAAATACTGCTTACTACCCATCCCTCACATGTTTATCAATCTTCTCTCACCAACTATTCAACCGCTTACACACACACACACACACACACACACACACACACACACACACACACACACACACACACACACACACACACACACACACAAATAATAAATGCTTTGCGTCTACAAGTAATTAGAGTTAAAAATACAAACGAACACTTAAAATGGTGTAAAAAGAACAAATGACCAACACAAAATTAAAAATCAAAATGAAGACAGAAAAAAAGATTATTGAATGAGACTGTAAACAAGTGTAAATATAATACAACTGATTTTTGGAACGATCAAAATTAAGGGACAGAGGAACAGAAAGGCGGGTTATTTGTGTATAAAAAGACAAGATTTATCATGACTTAAACGTAAAGGAATGTGTGAAAGCTAAAATAACTTTCATGATTATAAGATTGTGATAAAATGTTAAAAAACGTGTTAAAATAAGTACAGGGAGTGATAGCAAGTAATTTATCGCCAGAGACGCACATACCTGTGACAAGTATTGAGTGTTTGTCAAGCTTCTGGTAGTCTGCTGGTACACTTACCCACGGTATGTTTGCTAAATGGACACATCAACAACTATTGTGGCATTTTATGGCAACAATTCGCTCATTAGGAGCTTGATAAAGCTCCTGGAAGGGCGAAACGTTGCCACAGTAACATGTCACATTAGTTGCATCTGTATATATTTACCTAACATTCCGCCGGTAGTAGTCGTAGTAACGTAGTGAGACTGTTATGCTTGTGTAATGGTATTTTTGAGATGATTATTTCAAGCTGGGGCGACGCAAAGAGTAGGGGAAGTGGGGAGTGAAGCCCCCTCCAGAGCCGGATTAAGACCGTGTAGACCCGGGGAAGTGGGGAGTGAAGCCCCCTCCAGAGCCGGATTAAGACCGTGTAGACCCGGGGAAGTGGGGAGTGAAGCCCCCTCCAGAGCCGGATTAAGACCGTGTAGACCCGGGGAAGTGGGGAGTGAAGCCCCCTCCAGAGCCGGATTAAGACCGTGTAGACCCGGGGAAGTGGGGAGTGAAGCCCCCTCCAGAGCCGGATTAAGACCGTGTAGACCCGGGGAAGTGGGGAGTGAAGCCCCCTCCAGAGCCGGATTAAGACCGTGTAGACCCGGGGAAGTGGGGAGTGAAGCCCCCTCCAGAGCCGGATTAAGACTGTGTAGACCCGGGAAAGTGGGGAGTGAAGCCCCCTCCAGAGCCGGATTAAGAGTGTGTAGACCCGGGAAAGTGGGGAATGAAGCCCCCTCCAGATCCGGATTAAGAATGTGTAGACCCGGGAAAGTGGGGAGTGAAGCCCCCTCCAGAGCCGGATTAAGAGTGTGTAGACCCGGGGAAGTGGGGAGTGAAGCCCCCTCCAGAGCCGGATTAAGACCGTGTAGACCCGGGGAAGTGGGAATGAAGCCCCCTCCAGAGCCGGATTAAGAATGTGTAGACCCGGGAAAGTGGGGAGTGAAGCCCCCCCTCCAGAGCCGGATTAAGACCGTGTAGACCCGGGGAAGTGGGAATGAAGCCCCCTCCAGAGCCGGATTAAGAATGTGTAGACCCGGTAAAGTGGGGAGTGAAGCCCCCTCCAGAGCCGGATTAAAACTGTGTAGACCCGGGGAAGTGGGGAGTGAAGCCCCCTCCAGAGCCGAATTAAGACCGTGTAGACCCGGGAAAGTGTTGAATGAAGCCCCCTCCAGAGCCGGATTAAGAATGTGTAGACCCGGGAAAGTGGGGAGTGAAGCCCCCTCCAGAGCCGGATTAAAACTGTGTAGACCCGGGGAAGTGGGGAGTGAAGCCCCCTCCAGAGCCGAATTAAAACTGTGTAGACCCGGGGAAGTGGGGAGTGAAGCCCCCTCCAGAGCCGGATTAAAACTGTGTAGACCCGGGGAAGTGGGGAGTGAAGCCCCCTCCAGAGCCGAATTAAAACTGTGTAGACCCGGGGAAGTGGGGAGTGAAGCCCCCTCCAGAGCCGGATTAAAACTGTGTAGACCCCTGGGCTACTGGTACTGTGAGTCTCCCCTCCCCCCCCCCCGACCAGTGATTTTTTTCAAAGGAAAAAGAAATAATCACAACAGTCAATAGCTCATAATTATACTATGCACTAACATACTATAATTATTGTTACATCTGTGTAAAGGCATCTCGCTGTCCTCGTCACTCCACTTCCTGACTACTCTGTGGTTTAACAAGTACTTCCTGAAATCCTTGCGATTCGTCTGTGATTTTAACTTCAAACTGTTCTCGTGTACCCGAGACCCGACCCTCGGAGCAGTTGGTCCATCTTCTGGAACAATGTCTTCATACAGGGACCAATATAAATACTATCATGTACCTGAGTGTTGAGCTTCAGAGCAATGTAATGAAATAAGAGCTGATACAATGTAGTGAAACAATAGTTGATACAATGTAAGGAAGATAACAATGATACAATGTAAGGAAGAAAAAAAAAGATACAAAGTAAGGAAGATAACAGAAGTTATAAGGAAGCGGTGAGCAAAGAATAAAAAAAGCAAGAGAGAATAAAAGGCGATAAAGATAGACACATGACAGTGTGAGAGGCACCGTGGTCACAGCTACTGTAAATAACAGTCATTAACCTGCGTTTGTACTTGGTTATTGTGTGTGTTTGGTCCTCTCTCCTGGCAGGAAACGGGGGGAGAGAGAGAGAATGATGATGGCCTCTAGGTGTCATGATAGTAATGCTAGAACAATGGTAAGAATGAATGGGAGAGTGTTGGTACTTGGGGGATGAAGTTGATATCCTCGAGGTGAAATTTGACTCCAACTGACTATGAAGAGCCACACTGTAAATCTTGCAACCAAGAGGTCAGAAAGCTTACAGCACTCGGACGTATCTCGCATCTGCTTGACAGCAGAGTTTGCAAGATTCTGTACAAGGTATAAATACGCTCACGCCTTGAGTATGCTCCACTTTCTTAGATTGCCTGCCCCCTATCTCGTCTGCGACTTCTTGACAGAACAGAGAGCAGAACAAGGCGACTCATGTCTCGCCTGGATCCGGCCTGGACAGATCTATCATTCCAGCAGAGCCTTCAACACAGAGGGATGTGGGTGGCCTTACTGTTATGTACAAGGCTAACATTGTCAAAATACCACATTTGGATCCACTCCGAGGACAGTGCACTTTTCGCTTCTACACAACAAGACGGGAAGTAAACATCAACTACACTCGGACTGTACCCTTCTCCAGAACATCATAAGAATATAAGAAAGGAGGATCACTGCAGCAGGCCTGTTGGCCCATACTATTTATTCCTAGGATGACTCGTGTTCGTACAGTATAACGACATCAATGACAAAGTCAGCTGACCAAATGAAGTCGATGGCCCACAGATGGCTCCAACTTCATCCTGTTCCCTATCTGTATATCTCTTAACAAAAATGCTTTCAAATGAGCTGATGTATTTAACAGCTCTTAGCTAGTAAATAAAGTTATCAACCCTAAACCTAACCCTTGTAGAACCCTGTGTAAAGAGAGAGAGAGAGAGAGAGAGAGAGAGAGAGAGAGGTGTTCATAATTTCACACATACAGTAAGTGCTGAAGCAGCTCATCTCTGAAGCAGAAGACAGGAAGCAATATTTCTCTCCATGTCTTCATACTTAGCGCTTCACTCAACGGATAATATTTTCTAGAGATAATGAGAGAAAATAAATCTTAATGAGAGAGAATAAATCTTTGATTTAGCAAGGTATGTTACACTTGGAAATACTGCCTCCCGCCGCCTCACCTGACAAGAAGAAATTGTTGAATGACAAGACTTGCCAACAGGTATAGCAGATATACTCAAGATACAGGGAGCATGGTTGACTTTACAGAGCTCTACTTAAAGAGAAATGTCTGTCAATAAAGATCTCCTCTGCTTTAGTTGGTCTTATGGACACCACAATCGATGAGGTGGCTTGGCCTCTCTATTGGCCAGTAAACACTACAAGCGTGTGGAGAGTAACTCAAGCACCTTTGCTGCGACAGTTTGTCATCATAACAAGTGAGGACAAATACAACTTACCGAGGACCTTTCACGGCCGCTGGTGATTTAACATGCCAAACTACCTTGTTAATGGAACAGCAGTACAAAGTAAAAATGTCTTCTAAAAGCCAAACCAGTCATCTAGGTGAGTTAGATTGTTAGTAGCGTATAAAATACAAAGATAAGAAAAAGACTTAACCTGGTTAGTGGGCGGGTAGTGGAGGTACCAAGGCTTCCAGGGAACGTATTCTTCCACTGCTGAGTTATACATGCTTCACAGTGTCACCACCACCACCACTACCTCTCCTGATCCTTAAACACAACCTCTCACCTTCCCAACACCACACACACTGCCTCACCTCACGTTTCCTTCATATAATCCCTGTAATCAATGACTACGCCTCGTTTCTATAGTTCTCGGACAAAAGCTGTCGTCACTGGCTAGGCGTCAGAAGAGATGCCTGACGGCGGGATTATTTAGTGTGGTTAGGTATCAAGGTTAAATACTATAGTTATGGGTAAACGAAGGCGGTCGAGCCGTTTTCTGTGTCCGGAGACTGCGGTTGTGTGGCGACGGCCAAGAAAGTTTACCAGCAACACAAGACATGAAGAACAGGAACCTTCAACCACACTGCACTTAGCGTGAAGATGGTTCATAATACATTCATCTTGTCACTGGTATCCGTTGCTGTCTTGTTGCTCTCTCGGCTGTTGATCCCGCTAAGACGACTTACTGTACCACACTCAGCAATAATTCAGTACTGTAGCTGGTCAAAGCCACACCACTCACTTGTAAATGTTCCGAGTGTCTCACCGGGAAACTTGGAGTCCAAGTCACAGCCTCATACACTTGATTCCTCGAGTCAGTAAAGTACCTCACACTCAAAGGTCGTCAGAAAACAAAAGTTTTTCAAGGAAGATGTGTGTGTGTGTGTGTGTGTGTGTGTGTGTGTGTGTGTGTGTGTGTGTGTGTGTGTGGGGTAGTCGTTGAGGGGGGTCGAGCGAAAGAACTTGCTAGTGTACAAGTTTAGTATCCACAGTCTAGTATAATGGTGAGGGAGGGAAGGAGGGAGACCTGGGCTCACGAATTTGTGTTGGACATTTACTTTCACTTGTTCCTCGTCACTAGTGGTGAAACACGTGTGTCCTGGCACCACGCCCACCCTGGCTTCCAGGCTGTGGAGGCAGCTGACCAGTCAATGACGCTACCCTCAACTGATCACTGCAGGAGCCGGGGAGGGTGGCGTGGACACTGTCTCAGGCACTTCCAGCAATTCACTATCAGTCGCTTGCTTCTAGATGGCACTTTTGGTATCTCGCATATCTGTAGTATGATACAAGATGCCACAAGTAAACATCCCGGGTTCCATGAAAGTGGTGGAACACCAGTAGTGCGAACCTCACAGCTCCAGTGTAGGCAGATGTTGAGAGTGGGTAGTGGGGTGAGAGACGTGTCAGGAGGCGACAAGTGAGGCAATAAGAGCAGACAGGTGTTGGCGTGAAGATGTGAGGTGTGGAGGTGTGACGCCGCCCAGGTGTTGAACACTACTGAGGAACACTTCTGCCCTCCTCCCGTCCACACGCTGCCTTAGACACCACCACCACCACACATCACCCCCCCAAACACACACACATCACTACCCACATCACCCCACACACACACTACCACCCAAACCAATACACACACATCACTATTCACACCACCACCACCACCCACGTCCGCATCTGTCATCGAGTACATAGTGCCAGTTTGGAGTTCACACCTGGTCAAGTATGTTTAGAAATTCAAGAAGGTGCAGAGGTTTGCAACAAAACTAGTCCAAGAGCTGACCGAACTGAACATTAAGCAGAAGCTTGACCTTAGAAGAGAGAGGCACCAGAGAAGACGATCAAAACATACTTTTAATATATATTTTATGGTGAACTAAGCAAGCCTGACCAACATACAAGTTCATCAAAGGTTTTAACAGGGGGTATAAGGACAGACTGAAATTTGATGGACAGTAGAGATAGTGGCTTAAACAGAAATGCATATAAGCCACACGGATGTTAGGAAATGCATAATCAGCCTCAAGGTGGTAAGTAAAACGAGCTGGATAAAAAAAAGTGGAGATAGACTCCATACAAAGCTTAAAGAGTAGGTATGATAGGGCCAAGGCGACCAGAAACCTATAATTCTGATGGACTGTAGTTTAAGAGGTGGGGGCCAGGAGCTGAGACTCATACCATAGTGACTTTTGTATTTTTGTTACTGTTGGTATTAATGCTATTGTTTTTACTGGTGGGGGGGGGGGGTTGGCGGTGATTGTGGTGATGGTAGTGATGACGATAATGGTGGTACCAGGCACTGGTACCACCAGGCACTGGTACCCCACTATGCGCCCCAGGAGGGCGCATAGTGGGGCTTCTCCGTGCCTAGGTGAAGACAGGATGGGGAGGGGGAAGGTAATGGGAGTGCGTGTAGGAGATATATTGTAAGGCATCTCAATATGGAAGGTGTGATGAGGCAGCTGGCCGGGTAAATGAAACCAACACTGAAGACATCGTATCTAACACCTACATATTGTCTAGAAAAAAACATATAACAATAATTAAACACTTCACATGAATGTTTATATTCCACTTGAAGAGGATCCAAAATTTTGGTTAAGGTAAAACACAAAACTCAATACAACCTTCAGTTGTGTTTTAGCAGCTTAACACAATATAACACTTTTCTGGCCGCAAAAAATAAAAAAAAATTTTAGGTGCTGAAGCTGATAGTTATATTAGCAGGCATAACACGTTAAAACAAGCAGAGATGGTCAACATTAAATATCAAACAGGCGGCACCAAGTGCCTACTGTATTAATAAAAGAATATAACCATAAAATTATGTATCCTCTAACAGTAAATTTAATAAATCATGAACCAGGCGGGATGCCAAGACACTGTACGCTCACAAGAGTTACTTAGTACTGAGGAAGGTAAACAAGATATATGTCCTCTTCTTAAAGTGGTCTACAGAGATGGCCTATGAAATTGGAGGACATACAGAAATATTGCAGACAGTTACTGGGAGTTAAGATGGCCAGGCAAGATTACAGAATTAGATGGCAATATGTTGAGTAACCAAGAAAGATCTTAGCAGCATCCAAAATTATGTGCAACACTTCCAGGAGATGCTGTATGATCTTCAATGGGTGGGAGTGAACTAAAAAAGTTGATAGGTGGGCGGGAGTGAGTGGGTGGGGGAGGGCGGGTTTGGGTGGAGGTAGTGAAACACACCTGGTCACACAACACCAGTTGATACCTTGGAATCTGGAGGTGTGGTCTGTGTCCTGGGGGTGTGTGGTGTGAGGACAGTGTCAGCCTCAGTGTCAGCCTTAACCTCAGCGTCAGCCGCCGCCTCCTCCTCCTCCTCATTGACTCTCATAATGAATAACATGCACATCGTAGAAGTCCGGTACAGATATTAAAAAATATATAAAAAAAAATCATTGTACAATTCTTATGGATTCCATCACACACTGACTTACTCCTACATCTTAAAGTTGATAAATTAACCAAACAGGATTTGATGAAACTTGACCTGACTGGCTTCGGCCAGTATGTGACTTAGACTTGCCTAGCATGGGCCAGTAGGCCTTTTGTAGTGCTCCTTCTTTCTTACGTTATTAAATAACTTATCACAACTACTGATGCCAATAACAAAATCCCCCAACAAACACAGAATACAACCTCGTTCATATTTGCTAATATACAGGGCCTTACGCCATCCACCAACAACAAAATACCTTTTATCAGTGGACTTCTAGAGGAGTGTAATGCAATGTTTGTAGCCTTCACAGAGACTCACACAAAAGATCACTTTGACAGTGAAATATGGATAAGTGGTTACAGCCTTTTTAGATGCGACAGAGAAAACAGGCAACAAGGGGGGGTTGGCCTATATGTCAAAGAGTCCCTTATCTGCACGGGGTTGCTGAACACCACAAATGAGGTAGTTGAAGTTCTATCAATAAAGATCGAGAACCAAAACCTAGTCATTGTGGTTGTATACAAGCCACCAGATGCAACCTCACAACAGTTCAAGGAACAGCTACTGAAAATTGATTACTGTTTGGAAACCCTTCCAGCTCCATCCCCAAACATCTTACTGCTTGGTGATTTCAACCTAAGGCATACAAAATGGAAGAATGTAGCAAATAATGTTATAGTTGAAACAATCCCCGAAGGTAGTGCAGATGAAAGGTCACACATACATGAGCTACTAAGTCTCTGCGAAAAACACACCTTAAGCCAGCACATAGTGGAGCCAACAAGACTAGAAAACACACTTGACCTTATCTTCACAAATAATGAGGACCTGATAAGAGACATAAGAATATCAAAAACAACTAATTCCGATCACAACCTAATCGAAGTCCAGACGTACATGCATAGGGGTCCTGATCAGCAGAATGCATGTACCTGTGAAGGTGTCTTCACAAAATACAACTTCAACAACAAGAACATCAACTGGGACCAGGTAAACCATGTCCTAAACGAAACATCTTGGGAAGATGTCTTAAATGACATGGATCCAAACCAGTGCCTTGAAAGGATCAACTTCCTGGCAGCCGAAGCATGTTCTAGGCATATTCCCCTAAGAAAGAAGAAGAGCAGGAGTAAACTGGAGAGAGAAAGACGCTCCCTCTACAGAAGACGACGAAGAGTCACTGAGCTCCTCAGGAGTGCTAGAATATCTGATACACGAAAGGAGGCGCTGACCAGGGAAGTGGAAACTATCGAACTTAAGTTAAATGACTCTTACAGGAACCAGGAGAGGCAGGAGGAGCTTAAAGCTATTAGTGAAATTGAAAGAAATTCAAAATATTTTTCATATGCCAAAAACAAGGCAAATACCACATCTAGTATTGGGCCCTTACTCAGACAGGATGGGACTTACACAGATGACAACAAGGAAATGAGTGAAATATTGAAATCCCAGTACGACTCTGTGTTTAGTGAACCACTAATCGGTCTGAGGATCGACGACCCAAATGATTTCATGAGCCTCAAAACTCCATAAATGTATGCCAGATTTCCGACATTACCCTAACTCCGATAGATTTCGAAAAAGCCATTGACAACATGCCTGTGCACTCAGCCCCGGGCCCAGACTCGTGGAACTCTGTTTTCATTAAGAACTGCAAGAAACCCCTCTCGCGTGCCCTAAGTACACTATGGAGGAGGAGCTTGGACATGGGTGAAATTCCACAGTCACTTAAAACAACGGATATAGCCCCACTCCATAAAGGTGGCAGCAAAGCATTAGCTAAGAACTATAGACCAATAGCTCTGACGTCCCACATCATAAAAATCTTTGAAAGAGTGCTAAGAAGCAGGATTGCAAATCACCTGGATTCCCAAAATCTGCACAATCCAGGGCAACATGGGTTCAGGGCAGGTCGCTCCTGCCTCTCACAACTACTGGATCACTATGACATGGCCTTGGATGCACTGGAAGAAAATCAGAATGCAGATGTAATATACACAGACTTTGCAAAAGCATTTGACAAATGCGTCATGGCATAATAGCCCATAAAATACGTGCTAAAGGAATAACTGGGAAAGTGGGGAGATGGATCTTCAACTTCCTAACAAATCGAACACAGAGTAGTGGTCAACAGAGTTAAATCGGAGGCTGCCATAGTGAAGAGCTCTGTTCCACAAGGCACAGTACTCGCCCCCATCTTATTCCTTATCCTCATATCAGACATAGACAGAGATATACACCACAGCACCGTATCATCCTTTGCGGATGATACTAGGATCTGCATGAGGCTGTCATCTGCTGAGGACGCGGTTAACCTCCAAGAAGATATAAACAAAGTTTTCCAGTGGGCAACGGTAAACAATATGATGTTCAATGAGGACAAATTCCAACTACTCCGTTATGGAAAACTGGAGGAGATAATAACTAGAACAGAGTATACTACTGACTCCGGCCATACAATAGAGCGGAAAAATAACGTAAGGGACCTGGGAGTAGTAATATCTGAGGATCTCACTTTCAAGGATCATAACAGTGCCACGATCGCACGTGCAAAGAAAATGATAGGATGGATAATGAGAACTTTAAAAACGAGAGATGCCAAGCCACTGATGATCCTTTTCAAATCACTTGTTCTCTCTAGGCTGGAATACTGCTGTACATTAACATCTCCATTCAAAGCAGGTGAAATCGCAGATCTAGAGAGTGTAAAGAGATCCTTTACTGCACGTATAAGTTCTGTCAAGCACCTTAACTACTGGGAACGCTTGGAAGCACTTGACTTGTACTCGTTGGAACGCAGGAGGGAGAGATATATCATAATCTACACTTGGAAATTCTTGGAAGGAATGGTCCCAAATCTGCACACAGAAATTACTCCCTTCGAAAGTAAAAGACTGGGCAGGCGATGCAAAATGCCCCCAATAAAAAGCAGGGGCGCCATTGGTACACTAAGGGAAAACACCATAAGTGTCCGGGGCCCAAAACTGTTCAACAGTCTCCCATCAAGCATTAGGGGAATTGCCAATAAGCCCCTGGCTGCCTTCAAGAGAGAGCTGGACAGATACCTAAAGTCAGTGCCGGATCAGCCGGGCTGTGGCTCGTACGTTGGACTGCGTGCGGCCAGCAGTAACAGCCTAGTTGATCAGGCCCTGATCCATCGGGAGGCCTGGTCATGGACCGGGCCGCGGGGGCGTTGATCCCCGGAATAGCCTCCAGGTAACCTCCAGGTAATAAGTGTCAGAGGCCCAAGACTGTTCAACAGCCTCCCACCAGCCAAACGGGGCATTACCAATAGACCCCTGGTTGTCTTCAAGAGGGAGCTGGACAGATACCTAAAATCGGTGCCGGATCAGCCGGGCTGTGGTTCGTACGTTAGACTACGTGCGGCCAGCAATAACAGCTTCGTTGATCAGGCCCTAATCCACCGGGAGGCCTGGTCGCGGACAGGGCCGCGGGGGCGTTGATCCCCGGAATACCCTCCAGACCTGATGCTCCGGGGTATGGGAACCACCGTCTAGCTTCCGCAAGGCGCCCATACATATTCTGGGGTCTGGCTGTGGCTACAGTACTGTGTTTTTTTTTTTTTTTTATATAGCCCTTGTGGCTTAGCGCTTCTTTTTGATTATTATTATGTGTTTTTTTATGCAGAGTGTGTGTAGGTTCGAATCCTGTTGTGGACTGACAGATAATGAATTAGACACTTGGGTATCTTTATCGAGAAAACGTTTCGCCACACAGTGGTTTCACCACTCCTATACAAAGAAAAATGGTGAAGACTGATGAAGTCACTGTGGGCGAAACGTTTCCAAAATAAAGGTGCTCAAGTGTTTCACATGTGTCTAATTTATCAACTTGTCGGTTTTCTGAACCATTTATCTGCAATGTGCATGCTAATTGTGTATGTATATGAATATGGATATAATATATATATCCAGATGTACTCTTAACCCTCCTGAGGCCTAGTTTCTAGGCCTTTAGTGTATCTATGTACTGGCTCCATCGACGGAAAAAATCTAAAAATCTAAATGTGCCTTTCTTCAAATCTCGACAAGAGCCTTGACACGGCTTTTCATTCCATAATTACTTTTTATTCCATATTACCTTTTGTTCCCCAGGTGCTTATACGTCTCCTAACCAGGTTTTCTCTTGTTCTTGAGGTTCCCACAAGAGATCACATCTCCACTGGCAGCAGTAAGAGAGGCAGGGAATATCGCGTGACAACGCGGCGTCTTGCCCATCCTGTCGAGGAAACCGCGAGGTAGGTGGAGTCCAGCCCTGAGGTACACCACACCCGCCTCGAGTTACCGCTTCACCAGCGGCAGCTCACGGCACTGGCGGCAGCAGCAGCATCGATAGTGGAGGAAGGGGCGAAGGAGCTAGTGACTCCATACTAACCGAAAGGTCCAGAGCTTAATTTCTGGGCGTGGAGAGCTTAGGCAAATGCTACACCTGCGGTACCTGTTCACCTACCAGTAAGTGAACACCTGGGTGTTTGTCGATTGGTGGGACGCATCCTTGAGTCTAACGTAATTAATCCACCCTGCTTGGCTTCCCTGAGGTGTTCTGGGTTAATACATCCCTGAGCTTAATGTGAAAAAATTTATTTCTATCATTACCACCAAATACAAACTCGGACCCTCACGTTATCACTCGAGAAATTTTAATCATAAACAACAATAGGCCATTCAGACGTTTCTTCCACTAACTCGGTACAGGTGAGTCATTAAGCCAGGTCACCAACCTGGATAACAATCCTCTACAACCACATATAGCTGAGTACACACCTAATTAATACACATCTACTGTCAAATCACATGTATAATACACTATGTATTGACCTGACGAAGCCACCATCGTGGGTGTCTTCGTCAGGTCAATATACCTTATTGCAGACGATGGCCCTAAAATAGAGGCATCGTCAATCCAAAAACTTAAAGTATTTTGTCATATTCGGATATTTTAACAATACTTCCTATGATCAGCACATTGTGCTTAGTAATATTTCTGGAGTTGACGCTAAGTAAGTCTGACACTCAGCCACAAAATACAACCAACTCTATTCTTGTGTTATTTACAACCTCAGTGTCCAAGTTAACCTCCGTGTCCAAGTTAACCTCCGTGTCCAAGTTAACCTCCGTGTCCAAGTTAAGGTCAGCTACTTCTGTTTAGCTTGGTTACTAAGAACCTAACGTTCTGGAGCTTCTATCTATCTGTACCATTTTGATATTCATTCTATCAAGTAATCTGTCTTAAACGCACGTGCGAGAGCACGCACGCACACACACACAGACCAGGCCAGGAGCTGAGTATCGACCCCTGCAACCACAATTAGGCGAGTACACACGCGCACGCACGCACGTTCAACACACACATAATCACTGTCTTCGCAGAGGTGAGCAGATAAGACAGTATATATGTCGTGCCGATAAGGTAAAATTGATCAATTAGCAAGAACTCATTTAAAATTAAGTCCTTTCTAAAATTTTCTCTTATACCGTTAAAAATACACATTTTTCATTTATGTTAATGTAAAAATTAACAATTTTGTACCAAAAGAACCTTAGAAAACTTACCTAACCAACTAAATATATTTTAGATTAGTTTACAATAATTTAATAATAAATAAATACAATGAAATATATTTTTTTTCGTTAGGTTTAGAATGATTTTTGCGAAATTGTTGCATACACAAATTTTCGCTTGCCTTATTCGGCAAGAAGAGCGTTGCGATTTCAGCCAAAATCGCAAGCTTTACCTGTTCGGCACGACGACATTATATATATAAACTAGTGAGGTAGTGAGTGGGTGGACCGGGTGTTTCCAGACATGTGTCAGACACACGAGAGCGCGGCTGGAACTTACCTCACATGTGTTACAGGGATGTCAGAAAATACTTCTTTAGCTATCGAGCGGTCAGGAATCTGGAACGGCTTAGCGAAGTGGTATAGGCAGGATCCGTACACAGCTTTAAGAGTAGGTATATCTCACGCAGCCTGTGTGTGTGTGTGTATACTCACCTAATTGTGGTTGCAGGGGTCGATACTCAGCTCCTGGCACCGCCTCTTCACTGAGTGCTACTAGGTCCTCTTTCTCCCTGCTCCATGAGCTCTATCATACCTCATCTTAAAGCTATGATGGTTCCTGCCCCCACTACCTCACTTGCTAGGCTATTCCACTTCCTGACTACTCTATGACTGAAGAAATACTTCCTAATATCCCTTTGACTCATCTGGGTCTTCAACTTCGAATTGTGACCCCTTGTTTCTGTGTCCCATCTCTGGAACATCCTGTCTCTGTCCACCTTGTTTATTCCACACAGTATTTTGTATGTCGTTATCATGTCTCCCCTAACCCTCCTGTCCTCCAGTGTCGTCAGGCCGATTTCCCTTAACCTTTCTTCATAGGACATTCCCCTTAGCTCTGGAACTAACAGTGTGTGTGTGTGTGTGTGTGTGTGTGTGTGTGTGTGTGTGTGTGTGTGTGTGTGTGTGTGTGTGTGTGTGTGTGTGTGTGTGTGTTTGTGTGTGTGTGTGTTGTGCGAGGTTGTGACGTAGTGGATGAGATGCCAGACAGATACCCAGAAATACTTGATTAAATATTACCTGTAAGATTCTTGGCTTACACTCCAGCCAAGAATTCGCTTAGTTATCACTTTAAACAGATGAATTTTATGTTATGTTGCATCTAATATATTACACTGTGTGTGTGTATGTTTGTAAACATTGTCTCGCCTGTTTGTGAATATATATATATATATATATATATATATATATATATATATATATATATATATATATATATATATATATATATATATATATATATATATATATGTCGTGCCGAATATGTAAAACTGGTCAATTAGCAAGAACTCATTTAAAATTAAGTCCTTTCTGAAGTTTTCACTTATACGTTTAAAGATATATTTTTTTCATTAATGTTAATGTAAAAAATTTTAATTTTGCACCAAAAGAATCTAAGAAAACTTACCTAACCTTATTATGACAAGATCAATTTATTTTAGCCTGACCCAACTAAATATATTTTAAATACGTTTACAGTAATTTAGTACTAAACAAACACAATCAAATATATTTTTTTTCGTTAGGTTCAGAAAGATTTTGGTGAAATTATTGCATACACAAATTTTCACTTGTCCTGAATGGCAAGATGAGCGTTGCTATTTAAGCCAAGATCGCAAGTTCTGCCTATTCGGCACGACATTATATATATATATATATATATATATATATATATATATATATATATATATATATATATATATATATATATATATATATATATATATATATATATCATACCTTTCGTAATTTTACATTTAATTTTTACGTTCTGAAAGCTCTGAATATTATTCACAACATACATTTCCCTCAAACACGACATCTCCACTTCCTGCAGCCTCCTCGTCACTGCAACGTTTAAAGCCCATGCCTCACCCTCATATAAAAGTCTTGGTATCACTACACTCTGCTACATTTCTCGCTTGGCCTCCACAGTTTTATAAAAATAACCTAAATTCAACAGTAATAAAGTAATGCAAGTATTTTTGGTTTAACAAGAGACCATTTTCAAGCTATCCTATATCAGGCTTCCCTGTTGCTGGCCTGATCAGTCAGGCTATTAGTGCTAACCTTGGGGAAGAGGAAACTCCAGGCTGCCACATACATACCTTCCTTCACTCAACATACAAACATCTTCAATGTATGCAGTGAGACGTTATAAATAAACCAATAAACCAAGAATGCAGTGAGACGTTATAAATACACCAATAAACCAAGAATGCAGCGAGACGTTGTCTAGATAACAAAAACATAGATAACAAAAAAAAAACAAGTAAAGAGACATCCTCAAGACAGAAAGAAAGTATAAATTAAGAGAGGAAAGATAAGAGAAGCAGAGCACAAGGTGACCCTTGATGAGTTACCTAACTGAACAACACGTAACTAATGAGGGTGAACTACCTGTTGACGGCCTTCACAGTACTCTACCCTCTGTAGCTCCCACTGAATGAAGCTTGACCTGACTGATGAGTGCCTGATCAACCAAATTGTTGCTGCCGCAACCTGACTCTAGGAAAATGTTTAATCAGTCTGTCTGTCTGTCTGTCTGTCTGTCTGTCTCTCTGTCTCTCTCTCTCTCTCTCTCTCTCTCTCTCTCTCTCTCTCTCAGTTGTATGCAGGATCGATTACTACGAGTGGCTGCAGGGTACACTAACTGAGGTGGGGAGGAGAGAAGCAGGGAGAAGAGAATCGGGGGAAGAAGTGACGAGAGAGAGAATGAAGAGAGGTAGGGAGAGGCTGCAGGTCTGTGTTAGTTACTGTCAAAGGCACTTGTCGAGTCACTTGGTCTGTTGAAGTGTGTGTGTGTGTGTGTGTGTGTGTGTGTGTGTGTGTGTGTGTGTGTTGCTGGACCTGACACTTCCATCATGACAGTGCCACATTATCACCTGGCACTACATGACCACTGCTGGACCTGACACCTCCATCATGACAGTGCCACATTATCACCTGGCACTACATGACCACTGCTGGACCTGACACCTCCATCATGACAGTGCCACATTATCACCTGGTACTACATTACCACTGCTGGACCTGACACCTCCATCATGACAGTGCCACATTATCACCTGGCACTACATGACCACTGCTGGACCTGACACCTCCATCATGACAGTGCCACATTATCACCTGGCACTACATGACCACTGCTGGACCTGACACCTCCATCATGACAGTGCCACATTATCACCTGGCACTACATGACCACTGCTGGACCTGACACCTCCATCATGACAGTGCCACATTATCACCTGGTACTACATTACCACTGCTGGACCTGACACCTCCATCATGACAGTGCCACATTATCACCTGGCACTACATGACCACTGCTGGACCTGACACCTCCATCATGACAGTGCCACATTATCACCTGGCACTACATGACCACTGCTGGACCTGACACCTCCATCATGACAGTGCCACATTATCACCTGGCACTACATGACCACTGCTGGACCTGACACCTCCATCATGGCACTACATGACATTACACCTGCTGGACCTGACACCTCCATCATGACAGTGCCACATTATCACCTGGCACTACATGACCACTGCTGGACCTGACACCTCCATCATGACAGTGCCACATTATCACCTGGCACTACATGACCACTGCTGGACCTGACACCTCCATCATGACAGTGCCACATTATCACCTGGCACTACATGACCACTGCTGGACCTGACACCTCCATCATGACAGTGCCACATTATCACCTGGCACTACATGACCACTGCTGGACCTGACACCTCCATCATGACAGTGCCACATTATCACCTGGCACTACATGACCACTGCTGGACCTGACACCTCCATCATGACAGTGCCACATTATCACCTGGCACTACATGACCACTGCTGGACCTGACACCTCCATCATGACAGTGCCACATTATCACCTGGCACTACATGACCACTGCTGGACCTGACACCTCCATCATGACAGTGCCACATTATCACCTGGCACTACATGACCACTGCTGGACCTGACACCTCCATCATGACAGTGCCACATTATCACCTGGCACTACATGACCACTGCTGGACCTGACACCTCCATCATGACAGTGCCACATTATCACCTGGCACTACATGACCACTGCTGGACCTGACACCTCCATCATGACAGTGCCACATTATCACCTGGCACTACATGACCACTGCTGGACCTGACACCTCCATCATGACAGTGCCACATTATCACCTGGCACTACATGACCACTGCTGGACCTGACACCTCCATCATGACAGTGCCACATTATCACCTGGCACTACATGACCACTGCTGGACCTGACACCTCCATCATGACAGTGCCACATTATCACCTGGCACTACATGACCACTGCTGGACCTGACACCTCCATCATGACAGTGCCACATTATCACCTGGCACTACATGACCACTGCTGGACCTGACACCTCCATCATGACAGTGCCACATTATCACCTGGCACTACATGACCACTGCTGGACCTGACACCTCCATCATGACAGTGCCACATTATCACCTGGCACTACATGACCACTGCTGGACCTGACACCTCCATCATGACAGTGCCACATTATCACCTGGCACTACATGACCACTGCTGGACCTGACACCTCCATCATGACAGTGCCACATTATCACCTGGCACTACATGACCACTGCTGGACCTGACACCTCCATCATGACAGTGCCACATTATCACCTGGCACTACATGACCACTGCTGGACCTGACACCTCCATCATGACAGTGCCACATTATCACCTGGCACTACATGACCACTGCTGGACCTGACACCTCCACCACTGCTGGACCTGACACCTCCATCATGACAGTGCCACATTATCACCTGGCACTACATGACCACTGCTGGACCTGACACCTCCATCATAACAGTGCCACATTATCACCTGGCACTACATGACCACTGCTGGACCTGACAGTGCCACATTATCACCTGGCACTACATGACCACTGCTGGACCTGACACCTCCATCATGACAGTGCCACATTATCACCTGGCACTACATGACCACTGCTGGACCTGACACCTCCATCATGACAGTGCCACATTATCACCTGGCACTACATGACCACTGCTGGACCTGACACCTCCATCATGACAGTGCCACATTATCACCTGGCACTACATGACCACTGCTGGACCTGACACCTCCATCATGACAGTGCCACATTATCACCTGGCACTACATGACCACTGCTGGACCTGACACCTCCATCATGACAGTGCCACATTATCACCTGGCACTACATGACCACTGCTGGACCTGACACCTCCATCATGACAGTGCCACATTATCACCTGGCACTACATGACCACTGCCGGACCTGACACCTCCATCATAACAGTGCCACATTATCACCTGGCACTACATGACCACTGCTGGACCTGACACCTCCATCATGACAGTGCCACATTATCACCTGGCACTACATGACCACTGCTGGACCTGACACCTCCATCATGACAGTGCCACATTATCACCTGGCACTACATGACCACTGCTGGACCTGACACCTCCATCATGACAGTGCCACATTATCACCTGGCACTACATGACCACTGCTGGACCTGACACCTCTATCATGAGTGCCACATTATCACCTGGCACTACATGACCACTGCTGGACCTGACACCTCCATCATAACAGTGCCACATTATCACCTGGCACTACATGACCACTGCTGGACCTGACACCTCCATCATGACAGTGCCACATTATCACCTGGCACTACATGACCACTGCTGGACCTGACACCTCCATCATAACAGTGCCACATTATCACCTGGCACTACATGACCACTGCTGGACCTGACACCTCCATCATGACAGTGCCACATTATCACCTGGCACTACATGACCACTGCTGGACCTGACACCTCCATCATAACAGTGCCACATTATCACCTGGCACTACATGACCACTGCTGGACCTGACACCTCCATCATGACAGTGCCACATTATCACCTGGCACTACATGACCACTGCTGGACCTGACACCTCCATCATGACAGTGCCACATTATCACCTGGCACTACATGACCACTGCTGGACCTGACACACACCAGCATCTTGACACTGTCACCTGACACCTTGAAATCCAGTCCAGTACATATTTTTTTTCGCTTGACTTATCAACTTTGACTCCCATTATATGTTGAACAACAGATAACAGTTAACTTCACTGCATAACTGGTCTACTGATGCTCCTATATCACCTATATTGATTACACTCTCACCTGGATCTG
>NC_091302.1:55518584-55558584 GCF_038502225.1 Cherax quadricarinatus | reverse complement strand
GGTTGCGGGGGTCGAGTCCGAGCTCCTGGCCCCGCCTCTTCACTGATCGCTACTAGGTCACTCTCCCTGAGCCGTGAGCTTTATCATACCTCTGCTTAAAGCTATGTATGGATCCTGCCTCCACTACATCGCTTCCCAAACTATTCCACTTACTGACTACTCTGTGGCTGAAGAAATACTTCCTAACATCCCTGTGATTCATCTGTGTCTTCAGCTTCCAACTGTGTCCCCTTGTTACTGTGTCCAATCTCTGGAACATCCTGTCTTTGTCCACCTTGTCAATTCCTCTCAGTATTTTGTATGTCGTTATCATGTCCCCCCTATCCCTCCTGTCCTCCAGTGTCGTCAGGTTGATTTCCCTTAACCTCTCCTCGTAGGACATACCTCTTAGCTCTGGGACTAGTCTTGTTGCAAACCTTTGCACTTTCTCTAGTTTCTTCACGTGCTTGGCTAGGTGTGGGTTCCAAACTGGTGCCGCATACTCCAATATGGGCCTAACATACACGGTGCACAGGGTCCTGAATGATTCCTTATTAAGATGTCGGAATGCTGTTCTGAGGTTTGCTAGGCGCCCATATGCTGCAGCAGTTATTTGGTTGATGTGCGCTTCAGGAGATGTGCCTGGTGTTATACTCACCCCAAGATCTTTTTCCTTGAGTGAGGTTTGTAGTCTCTGACCCCCTAGACTGTACTCCGTCTGCGGCCTTCTTTGCCCTTCCCCAATCTTCATGACTTTGCACTTGGTGGGATTGAACTCCAGGAGCCAATTGCTGGACTAGGTCTGCAGCCTGTCTAGATCCCTTTGTAGTTCTGCCTGGTCTTCGATCGAGTGAATTCTTCTCATCAACTTCACGTCATCTGCAAACAGGGACACCTCAGAGTCTATTCCTTCCGTCATGTCGTTCACAAATACCAGAAACAGCACTGGTCCTAAGACTGACCCCTGCGGGACCCCGCTGGTCACAGGTGCCCACTCTGACACCTCGCCACGTACCATGACTCGCTGCTGTTTTGTGTGTGTGTCTTGTGTGTGTGTGTGCGCGCGCACGCGCGCGCGCTACTAAAATCGTAAAAAAAAGACACACCGAAGACCGGATTAAGCCATGCAAACAAGATAACAATAAAGAAAATAATAAGAAAAACAGATTAATGGAGACACAGGACAATGGGAAGCAACGACTGTATCGTCAACACATCTTTAAACTCACGGAAGGTGGGAACAAGATGGGAGGACAGGGAATGGGTGAATACAAGAAATAGGTAATAAAGAGGAGATGGAAACGAAGTGGGTAAGGAATTGGGCAACTGAAGGGGGAGGAGAGGAGTAAAATGGAGGGCTAACAAAAAGGATGAGAAAGGGAAGAGAGGTGCAACAGACAGTGAATGTTGGATCTAGACTCAGGGTGACGAGGGGGAGTGTGGGGGGGGGGTACCACGCAGGTCCCCCCCCCCCCCACACACACACACAGTGAAGGCCAGTAGCGGTCAGTGAAGAGGCGGGGCCAGGAGTTGAGTCTCGACCCCTGCAGCCACAATTAGGTGAATACAATTAGGTGAGTACACACACACACACACACACACACACGTGAGTACCATCGACCTTGTCTATGGGTCTTGTGATTCTTTTTGACCTACTTCCGCTCACCCTCTCCTCAATCACGCTTCCTCCTTCCTCCTCTCCATCTATTCCCTTTCCGTCTCCCTTTACTTCTTCCTGCCTCCCCTCTACCTCTCCCTCACTCTTATCTTCATTCTCCGTGGGCGTGGGCATGCGTGTGCGCCACCATTACTACGCCCAGGCTCCTGCTATTGAACTGCTCTCTCACACTCACCAAGCCTGGTGGAAGAGTGTGAGGGGTGAGTGCTGCTGGCCAGACAAAAATGGCCAGTAAACAGAGAAATATGGAGGAAAAAAGAGAACAAGGAAGGAGAAAAAGAGAACGAGGGAAAATGAGAGTGGACAGATAACCTGATAAGAGAAGAGGCTCCGTTGTCATTTATTATAACGAAGTTCTGAATCAGTAGGCGTCATGCAGCGCCTGGGGAATGGGTAGAAATCAAGGTTCATCAAAGGAAAATGAAAGTAACTTTAATTTACTGAATCAAGAGCCCTTCACCAGTATCAAGGTCCCCTCCTTGATGGGACATTAAACTGTCATACTACTTTTAGCACTCTGGATACTCCAGACCGGGAGAGAAAATTACAAGATAATGCGAGATATGAGAAAGGAAGAGGAAGGAAGAAAGAAGAGGAAGGGTAAGGAAGAAGAAGAAGAGAGAAGGATACTATCACATTCACCACGGCCCTGCTCCCCTAACCCACTTAATAACCATAGGTAATAAATTTACATGCATACACAATACACCCTCTGCAGGTGTTCCTACTACCTACCCTTATATAATGGCGAGAAGAAATACAGAACAAAAATTAACACTCACGAGAGTAGGAAAACACCATACATAGTAGGTAATAAGAGTGAAGAAGGAAGGCAGTATATCGACATAAAATGATAAAGAAGCAAGTGAGGAACTAAGAAGAAGAATCAAAGTCTTCAATAAGTAAACTGGTGTAGTACGGGTAAGCAGAAGAGACATGTCAAAAATCATATACTGAGGGAGTACTGAAACAGGAAGTGAACTCGTCACAACACAAGCTATGAGATTTAACAATGTATCTTTATAAGTAGCTAATGAAGGAAGAAACTTAAATCTTGAGCAAATCAAGAGCGAAGATATATAAGGAATCACTAGAGATGGAGCAGCTACCGGACAGCTGGTAAACAGTTAATATATGAACATGAGAACAGACAGACAGTAAATTACAAACCAATATAGCTAACATCCATATCATGAAATGTGAGAAAAAATAATCAGGAAGAGATCTGTCGAATTCCTAGAGAGAGAGAGAGAGAGAGAGAGAGAGAGAGAGAGAGAGAGAGATGGACTGATTACATCGTCTTCAAGTATCTTCTGCTTCTATCAACTTTTCTGTACTTGAGAAGAGAGAGAGAGAGAGAGAGAGAGAGAGTTACATAACAACAAATCTTCATTACTTTAAGGAAGAGCAATCCTGCCTCAAGAAGTTTTTACAGTATTATAAGAGAACCCTCGATACCAAGAAATTCGTGTTGCAATCAGCACATCATCAGGAACTTGCAGTGTTGCAGAAAAATGAGGAATTCCAAGCAAATACGTTCAGAGGAAGCGTCTTTGCTTGGAAATCCTCTTTTTTCTGCAGCAATGCAAGCTCCTGATGTGTTGACTGCAACACGAAAGGCCTCGAGTTGTCATTCAGCTCCCCCGTGGGTGTTGAGGTAAAGAGGGTTGGGGTTATGGGATACAAGAATACATTTCTCGTTAGGAGTAGCAACCGAACGACATTAGTTAATTAAAAAGTATTAGTAAGTACATAATTAACGTCTTTCAGATGCGTCGGTAAATATAAAAAATTTTCAGATGGTTCAGAGGATGAACGAGGCTTCTGTCATGGTGATACAGTGGCAGAGTTTACCCACTGTGTGGGTAATGTAACTGTGGGGGTTATGTAACTATCGTGAAGACGTCTCACCCACCAGGTGAATTGATAGAAGTCCCTGGTGGAGGAAACGTCTTAATCAACGTAACCATCACTGTGCGTCTTATTTATAAGGAATGTGATGTAAACAAGGAAAACGGAGGGAGAAGTACTGACCTCGGAGGCATCGGAGAGGGAAGCCACGGACGAGGAGACGACGGACGACACCACGGACGGGGGCGCGGTGGAGGGCGCGGGAGTGGAGGTCACGGACACTGTATCAGGGGAACAAGGTCCACGCCCAAGTACCCGTGGTGCTGACACTGCCACGCCACCCGCGCCCGCTCCACCAACACTGTTGCTGCTACTCACACCTGAACATAAACACTATTATTAATATTTACATATTTATGGTTCCTAAAACACCCAGGGAACAGGAGATAATCATATCTGATAAAAGTAAGAAGGAGAATAACATCAATGTCTTGATCAAGAGCCGTTCGTCAGCATCAAGGTACCCTACCCACCTCCCTTAAAGATAACGTAAGATCAATATTAATTTCAGAATTCATAAATAAACAAAAAAAAATAGTTAATTTTTTACACGGTTAAATTTACAGACCAAGATATGTTATCCTCAGCTTATATCAAAGCCAAGACCTATTTACGGTGTATTAACACCCCCCCCCCGCTCCGCTTCCCTGGAATTCGACCCACAACAGTCTGCTAACACAATATCACCCACCCAGGTAAGAAGTGTATACATACACGTTTCCACCCGTATCGTGGAACCAACCACGGTCTCAGTACGTGAGCTGAGTGGTCATTCCACCCGTACTGTGGAACCAACCACGGTCTCAGTACGTGAGCTGAATGGTCATTCCACCCGTACTGTGGAACCAACCACGGTCTCAGTACGTGAGCTGAATGGTCATTCCACCCGTACCGTGGAACCAACCACGGTCTCAGTACGTGAGCTGAATGGTCATTCCACCCGTACCGTGGAACCAACCACGGTCTCAGTATGTCAGGTGAGTGGTCATTATGACTGAAGCTCTCACTATGGTATTTATTTACAGGTGGCAACCCCCCCCCCTGGCTATATCTGTGTAGAGGGAGGTCAGTGCTCTGTCATGGGGGTTTAAATGATTTCTAATAGTGGTATGGGCAATTACATTTGAAAATTGTAAATGGAATTGCACTAAATATGGTTACAATTTGTGAAACAAACTAGTGTTGATGTGGGGACTACTGTATATATTAATGGTATTATATACCTACAAGTATGTTAATAAGATACAATATGAGATTTACGGTATTTTATTGAGAAGCAGTTTCGTCCACCAATGACTTTATCAGTTCTGAATAAAATATCATAACCTTTATAGCGTATCTTATTAATTAACAAAGATGTAGGAATGTGAGAGATGGGAAATGATTGACGTACACAAAAGAAAAGAAACATTTTAAGGTTACTAAAGTTGGTGAGGCGAGTAAAATTAATAGCGCAAAAAATACAAGGACAGAAAAGAACAGAGGGAAGATGCGCGAAAAATCTTCAAAATCTAGGGTGGTACAGTACGGGAATCAACACAAGCCTCGTGGTTTTTGAAACTTCAGACATGCACCTGCCTGTATCCACGCCCTCATGGCTGCCTGCCAGTCAAACTTCCTATATTGTCTGTCTCTGCCTGCCTGCCTACCAGTCTGCCTGCTTTCCTGCATGTCTGCAGGATTAAACTTATATAGTTAAGTCTGGTTTTACCTAAATCAACCTTTACTGAACTTACACAATTTATCCGTAACCAAATTTATAATCGAACTCTCCCACTTAGCACTACATAAAACACTTATCAAATGAATGTAAATAGTTTAGATCTACCCAAAATTTATGGTAACAAAACTTATGCACTTGAACCAACATCTAGCCAAAACTGCTGTGTTAACCACTTTAGATAACCAGCATCTAGCTTAAGTTACTGTTTAAAACCATCTAGTTAAAGATCTTGCCAAAAATTATTTAAATGTGCTATTTAATTAACTACATACAAAACTGGTGAAGTCATTCACTAAATCAATGTGTACTATAGCCATCCGACTAGCCTAGCAGTACTGCAAGCAACTTTATCTACTTAACCTTGCTGCAGGAAACGTACTCTGATTAACTTAATACTAGTTGTGGCTGGGTTGTAGTGGTTTCAGGTTTAGCCAGACACTCGCATAATTCCCAACCCGTCGACATAAGCACCTCCCTTCGTCCACCTCCACAACGACTGCCATAAGTTCGCCAGAGCTGAATCGGGTTACATCTTTCAAGATTTTT
Source organism: Cherax quadricarinatus (assembly GCF_038502225.1). Taxonomy (NCBI): domain Eukaryota; kingdom Metazoa; phylum Arthropoda; class Malacostraca; order Decapoda; family Parastacidae; genus Cherax; species Cherax quadricarinatus. The sequence goes on along the minus strand of NC_091302.1, from coordinate 55,552,747 downwards.
TCTTTGCTCTGTAAACTTCTCTTTTTATTTTTCCATCTGACATTTTTCTCGCCATATGTAAGGACGCTTCTTTTGTTTGAGTAAGCGACTTTTTTTTTTCCTCACTCGAACGTTTAATTTCAATGATCTGTTTATTTAGTCTCGATGGAAGTTTTTTTTTTCTTTCCCTTACCACAGTTTTTTCCCCAAATTTACCCAATGGGTTTTATCCACAAGGACTTTTTTTACCAATGGTTTTTATTAGGGACTTTTTCCACATCTCAAATTTCCATTTTCTTAAGGTAACATCAATCTGTTTCCGTGTGGAAATTCTCTCTCTCTCTCTCTCTCTCTCTCTCTCTCTCTCTCACACTCACACTCACACTCACACTCACACTCACACACACACACACACACACACACACACACACACACACACACACACACACGAAGTACACCCGAGTATGATATTAGAGGCTGCCATACGGGTCGTGGCGTCATGAAAAGAATACATAACCAAGACTGTCATTCGCACTTTTAATGGCGGAGGGAGAGGCAGGCGAGGAGCATGGTGATGTGCAGGTGAAAGCTCCACCTCAATGTTCATTGTTGCTGTGCCGGCTCCTCTTCGCATCCCGACCTCACCCACAACTCAACAGCAGTTTTCACAGCTTCGGGAGAAAATTTTATATGAAGCTGAAGTCCGACCTGAGCCACTGATTCGAAACTTCATTAAGACTAACCGAAACGCTTAAATTTCAGTATCAAAATTTTGTACGAGTTTTGAATTGTCCCAGCCAGAGTAGTGTGAATTTTACGCAATTACTGTATTGTTTCCAACGATCAATGGGTTCACTTGAGGATCATTCCTCCCCCCCTCCCCATCCTTCTCCCTTTCGGCCTAGGTAAAACCCGTTTGAATGTAAATTCTTAAGCAGGTTAGGCAAATTAACCTGTATTATTTTGCTTTAGTGCAAAAATACTGATATACCAGAAATAGCATAACTATTATGAAGAGGAGCTAGACAGATTAGAGCATGGAGAAGAGGTAGACTGGAGAATGGAGAAGAGGAAGACACTGGTGGAGAAAGAGGGATACATATCACAAGTTGCTGATGTGCTAGAGAGCCTGAGGACGTGCGGGGTCTGAGGATGAAGTGGGATGCATACCATGGATGGAAAAGGGATAGACACAGCAGGATGGAGAAGGGATACACACAACAGAATGGAGAAGGGATACACACAGCAGGATGGAGAAGGGATAGACACAGCAGGATGGAGAAGGGATACACACAGCAGAATGGAAAAGGGATACACCGCAGGATGGAGAAGGGATACACACAGCAGGATGGAGAAGGGATACACACAGCAGGATGGAGAAGGGCTAGACGCAGGATAGAGAAGAGATACACACAGCAGGATGGAGAAGGGCTAGACGCAGGATGGAGAAGGGATACACACAGCAGAATGGAAAAGGGATACACACCGCAGGATGGAGAAGGGATACACACAGCAGGATGGAGAAGGGATACACACAGCAGGATGGAGAAGGGATACACACAGCAGGATGGAGAGGGCCACATACCATGGGGTGCTGGTGTGCGGGGAAGACCGGGGTCTGAATGAGGCCAGACTGCTGGCGGGGCGGGGGCCACGGAGGAAGGGGGCGTGTCTTGGGGAGAGCCGCCCCCAGAGAGAAACTGGCGCACCTGCCGTCTCTGTGACTGTAACACGTGGTAATAAGTCGGGTTCTCCAGCCGCGTCTGAACCTACAATCAACACGAAAAATATTAAATGTTAGTTATCTTTAGTGAAAATTTGTAATGAGCAATAAATAATTTCAGAAGAAAACAAATGCAACAGCAGTGAAAACAGAAACGATGGATTTTTTTTATCTTAAAACAGAAACATAATATTTAATGCATTTGCAAATGTATATATATATATTGCACAAGAGTGTGGCTTAGTTGGTATCGTCCTTGTCTGGTAACCTAGAGTTTAGAGGACTTGAGTTTGTATCCACACAAAGCCAGGATCAGTCCAGTTAGGTTAAGACGGGTTCTAGAAGTATAATTACTGCCTCTACGACTTTCCAGACCCAAACTGGCTAATTGGGAGAAATGTGTTAATGAATACAGAGCCGTTGCGGGATAACTCATAAAAAAAGTATTTGATTTGCATTATATAGACAAGTCCACGGATAATACAATATAAAAATACTCCATAGGGAATTATTTATCTTACAAGAAGTTTGTGAAGATTTGTTTAAGGTTTTACAAACTAACAATTTAGCTTCTTTTAAGTATTTTTTTTTTTAATCGCCGGTATTCTCCCGGCCAGGGTCTTTTCCAAGTAGTGCTGACCCGGCCTTGGCTCCCTATCTGGGGAGTATCTTGAGACGTAAGTCTCCCATAAGAGGAGGCACAAGTACCCCCTCATCTTTGGGACCAACTGTCCCCAGGCCTAGCCACATTCCCCGCCCTCACGGGGCTCGTAGGGAGAAGCTAGGCCTCTGGTCTGCCATCTACCCCGCCCCAGGTGGGTTCGTGGGGATGGCAGTCTTATGAGCTGCAGGTGGTAACAAGCTCAGGCCTTCTTCCTTCTTTTAAGTACATGGTGACTTAAATCATTCTCGGTGGCCTGAACACCTTAAGGCAAATATCTATTAGCTTACGAAGTCTTTCACGATTCACGATGGCCAACTATTGTTGAGGATGACCGTGACTGACGCCTGTGACTGTGTAAACAATGTCAACATCATTTCTCAACAGTTGCCAAACTTTTCCCTCGTTTTACTTGCCAAAGTAATTTATTGTGTTGTTTATGCGCGTGCCGCTCAGTCTGGAGAAAGTGGCATCGGTATTCTTCTCGTCTCTTGATCCTCTTTGGTTTAATAACTGACAGATGGTGACGCCCAAAATACCGACCCCAGTAAAGTCTTCATTTGTCACCTTCACTGATAAAGAAGTTTGTCGTCAAGAGCAACACTTGAAATGTGTGGCAACGATATGACACCAAAATAAGAGCAGCAGAAACAAAAATAAATTAAGCTAATGATGAAATATAATAGGTGCAGGATAACGAAGTAGAAACAAAAAATAGCGGAAGACATTACTACATCACAGTGGAGAACTTGAAATTTTTGTTTCCGCTTTAATATGACTGAAACTCAGTCATTTATCAATATTTCAGACATTACTATTATTGTGGAAAAAGACACTTATGTACAGTTCAGGACATTTATTAAAGGAAACGTTTCGCCACGAGTGGCTTCTTCAGTCCTAATACAGAGAAAACTAAGAAAACATTTATATATATAGTGGCAGGAGTCAGGTGAGGTGACGCGTGGGTAGAGGTAGTAGTAGTAGTAGTAGTAGTAGTAATGGAACTAAGGAGGTGAGGCAAGAGAGGGACCTGCTGACATCAAGTAACACCAGTTCACAGGATGGGTAATATCCTCTTGCTTAGTAATTTTGAAATACTGTAACTACCGGATTTTTGCTTTATAGTGTTACTGACAGAAATTAGTGCAGCTTCAATGCATTTTCTCCGTCTTAAGTCGTCTTCTTTAATAACTAGTTTAGCTTCATTGAATTTCATGAGGTGTCCAACATCGTCTCTATGTTGAACACATGCGTTTTTGCGGTCATCATTTCTGCAAGCATTTTTGTGTTCTGCTATTCTAATGTCCAGAGTTCTGGCTGTTTCCCCTACATATACTTTGTCACACCCCCCACATGGTATAGTGTAGATTCCTGCACTTGTGCCAGAATCATGCTTGGGTTTTTGTATCAGGTTCCTAATAGTAGTTGAAGAGCTGGTAGATATTTTAGCTAGTTTTCTGTCAAACATTTTTGAAAAATTAGTGGCAACGTTGCTGACCGGTAAAACGATGTAACTTGGAGGCTTTTCTTCAATTTGATAGGTGTTGGTCTTGCTGAGGATACGTGCCGCACGTTTCCTACAGTCACGTATGAAGTGTAGGGGAAAGTGCAGTGAACTAAAAGAGTTGGTGATGTATGTACATTCTTCTTCGAGGAACTGTGGACTGGAAATTCTGTAGGCTCTCAGAAAGAAGCCAATAACTACCCCTCTGTTTGACAGAAAACTGGCTAAAATATCTACCAGCTCTTCAACTACTATTAGGAACCTGATACAAAAACCCAAGCATGATTCTGGCACAAGTGCAGGAATCTACACTATACCATGTGGGGGGTGTGACAAAGTATATGTAGGGGAAACAGCCAGAACTCTGGACATTAGAATAGCAGAACACAAAAATGCTTGCAGAAATGATGACCGCAAAAACGCATGTGTTCAACATAGAGACGATGTTGGACACCTCATGAAATTCAATGAAGCTAAACTAGTTATTAAAGAAGACGACTTAAGACGGAGAAAATGCATTGAAGCTGCACTAATTTCTGTCAGTAACACTATAAAGCAAAAATCCGGTAGTTACAGTATTTCAAAATTACTAAGCAAGAGGATATTACCCATCCTGTGAACTGGTGTTACTTGATGCCAGCAGGTCCCTCTCTTGCCTCACCTCCTTAGTTCCATTACTACTACTACTACTACTACTACCACCTCTACCCACGCGTCACCTCACCTGACTCCTGCCACTATATATATATATGTTTTCTTAGTTTTCTCTGTATTAGGACTGAAGAAGCCACTCGTGGCGAAACGTTTCCTTTAATAAATGTCCTGAACTGTACATAAGTGTCTTTTTCCACAACTTGTCGGTATCACCATACCATTTCCTCATTACTATTATTATTGTTGTTGTTAAGGGAGTATCGCTAAACAAGAGCCCTTCAACAGCATCAAGGGACCAATCTTAATGGATCATGGATGGTAGCTACTTTTGATTTGTTGTGCAAGACTGTCAGTGGTACCACGAGCAAGAAAACCTACACAACCTGGAACGTGGCTCCACATTCAAGAACATCCCTTCTCAACCTTCAAGGATAGTGCTAGGATTCTGGTAAAGAGTTCTTATTCCAAGGCACTGTAACTACATTCCATTTCCTCGGAATAAACTTGATTAACTCATTCCCCAGGTTTAGCAATTTTCATTAATAACAATAATAATTTTCCTTCTCAGCCTCAGCTTGGTAAAGGCGGGACTTTCCTTAGGTATTGCAGAGCAACGGATGTGCCACCAGACCTCACACACCTAGTTTCCAACTTCTTTACTACCCACCACCCATTTTGCTTCACAGCTCTCCCTCCTTCCTCCCTCCCTCCCACTCTCTCTCCACCTGCCGAAGAAGAGAACATAACATATGTCAGGTACAGTGTGAGGAGGGGTTCTTACCTGACCATATTTTTAATCTTGAATTCTTAGTGTTCTACTGCACCGTTGTATTTTTTTTCTCTAGTTTCACTACTTGCCTGACTAACTCTCGGATTACATAAGAACACAAGAATAAAGGAACATGCAAGAGAGAGCCAACTCACCCAATCTTGTACTCGTTCAACCTCTATTTAAAGTTACCCAAAGCTCTTACCTGATTGAGGCTATTAAGGAGTTTGTTCCAATCATCTACGCATCCACTGCCAAACCCATACCTCCCTATATTATTTTTAAATCTCAATTTGTCTAACTTGAAGCCACTACTGAGAGTAGTGGCTTCAAGTTGGACAAGTTGTCTTTCTGAAATATTTTCAGCACGTTATTCTTAACCTCTATTTATTCCTGTTTTCCAGTTGTGTACATCTTGAGTATGAAGAAATACTTGCACAGCCGAACTTTATATACCTGTTGCTAAATAGGCTCACCTCAATTAATATTAAATTACGGGTAAGCCTTAAACTAGTCGGGGTGATGCAGCGGGGCCATATCGAGATTCTCCTCTCCAATGAAAATCGTTAACTATAGTGACGCAAGTTCTTAAATAGGAAAATTAAGCTAAACCATACCCCCGGCCGGGATTGAACCCGCGGTCATAGTCTCAAAACTCCAGTTTTGAGACTCTATGACCGCGGGTTCACTCCCGGCCGGGGGTATGGTTTATTTGCAATCGTGTCATTACGATTTCTTGAGTCAAGAAAATTAAGCTATTTTATATCACGCAAATTCTGACAGAATTTGATTAAGTTGCTAGGTTATTTTAGATTTAATGTAAAAAATTGTACATCGAAAAATTTTATAATTTTGTTTACACTAGGGGAGGGGGGGGGTTTAAGAATATGCTTTTTTTTTTCATTTCACGGAGCGTGTTTAACAAGTACTATCGTACCTCTTTACTAACAATCTTTTAATAAGAATATTTGGAGATATATTTTGGATAACATACTTTTTCGATTTTTCTGTGCAAACCTAACTGAGTGGGCATTATGGCCTACATGAAGTGTAGCACTATCAAAATTAAAAGGTGCTACAGAATGAGGTAATAGTAGTCGAGAGTGACGGCTATTCTAGTTCGCAGGAGAAGAGGGAGAGTCAGTAAGAACATAGAGAGGTAATGTAGCTGGTCCCTGGTACAGTAAGGCTTCACAGGTAATCTTACGGAGACACCGCCATCTTGACCCTCAGCCACACCTCCTGCAGCAGCAGCAGCAGCAGCAGTCAAACCAGGTCCCCTGCCTGTCAAGCCAGGACAGTAATACGGGAATTATGTTTCATTTTAGTAAAACTAAACAGACCGTTTTAGGTAATCAAGTTGGAAAGGAAAAAGTTAATAAAATTCTGAAGTAGCATTAACCCCACACTTTTTTTTCTCACCGTCCAGCAACGTATGCAAGGCTAGGTACAACGAGCGGCCGTTAGTAATTACCAATTTATAATTATCTATTTATAGTTACAGCAGAACTATGCTCGTGGTGTCCCGTCTGAATAAATATTCATCATGTACATTTTTTTAATTTCCAATGACTTAACATTTACAATCGTATCTTTCAATTTCGTTTTTCTACCACTATATTTGTAATGAAATTATCCCAGTATCATTTCGGACTCATTTTTTTTTCCTTAACGTGCATCAAGAGTCTCTTGTTATCCCTGATGAAGGTTTCAAAATAATTTCTTTATCTGTTCTTTCATAACCTTAAATAGTGTTATTATATCTCCTCCTGTCTTATCAGACAGCCTAGAAATTTTTGACGTTTTTACATCCTTCAGCCCTCTTTTTTTTTTATATTTTACTCTGGGATATATTTTGTGGCTTTTCTTTGTACTTTTTTCTAATACAAATCATACTGCAGCTGCATATTAAGTATATTTTTTTTCCTAACTTATGTTTTAAACAAATTTTTCAACATCTCTCCAGCCATTCATTTAGAAATTGTTCCATAGTCAGCCTATGTGATAAGTGCATTTATTATAATTTCATTTATAAGATCTAGTAATTTTATTTTTACTAAGAACTCATAGATTTCTTTCATTACATGATATTCCCAAAATATTGTCAAGTACTCTGTGAAAAGAGTGAGTGGTGCACTTAGGAGTCTCTGGAGACAAGGAACTGTGTCCTTGGAGGCAAAGAAGGGAATGTATGAGAGTATAGTTTTACCAACGCTCTTATATGGGTGTGAAGCATGGGTGATGAATGTTGCTGCGAGGAGAAGGCTGGAGGCAGTGGAGATGTCATGTCTGAGGGCAATGTGTGGTGTGAATATAATGCAGAGAATTCGTAGTTTGGAAGTTAGGAGGAGGTGTGGGATTACCAAAACTGTTGTCCAGAGGGCTGAGGAAGGGTTGCTGTGGTGGTTCGGACATGTAGAGAGAATGGAGCGAAACAGAGTGACTTCAAGAGTGTATCAGTCTGTAGTGGAAGGAAGGCGGGGTAGGGGTCGGCCTAGGAAAGGTTGGAGGGAGGGGATAATGGAGGTTTTGTGTGCGAGGGACTTGGACTTCCAGCAGGCATGCGTGAGCGTGTTTGATTGGAGTGAATAGAGACAAATGGTTTTTAATACTTGACGTGCTGTTGGAGTGTGAGCAAAGTAACATTTATGAAGGGGTTCAGGGAAACCGGCAGGCCGGACTTGAGTCCTGGAGATGGGAAGTACAGTGCCTGCACTCTGAAGGAGGGGTGTTAATATTGCAGTTTAAAAACTGTAGTGTAAAGCACCCTTCTGGCAAGACAGTGATGGAGTGAATGATGGTGAAAGTTTTTCTTTTTCGGGCCACCCTGCCTTGGTGGGAATCGGCCAGTGTGATAATAAAAAATACTCTATGAAGTCTGATACAGCTTTCTCCCAATATAATTATATGGCATGATTAAACATTAAATTCCGGCATTTAGATGTCACTTTATTTGCTCAAATTATCTTGTAAATATGTAGTCATTTTTATTTAATACGAGATTCTTGTATTTGGAAATAAATTCATACTAGTCCTATTCCTTCTGATAAGTCATTTATATGAATTCAAATCATTACAGGGGCAAGTACAGATCCTTGAGGCACCCCACTAGTAACTTTTCTCCAACAGGACACTTTTCCTCAATCATTATTCGCCGTTTTTTCTCTCAAAGAAGCTAACCCACTGTAACAGTTTACCTTTTATTTATCCTATATACCGAAGTTTCCTAGTTAGTCTCTTTTGGAGGAATTGTGTCAAAAACTTTCTTTAAAATTTAGATAAATACAATCTGCTCAGCCAGTTTTATTGAATAATTTCTGTGACTGCTTTAGTAACAAAATACTGCGGATTAGATATAGATTATCAATACCTTTTTTCTTCCACTTTTCTCTAATGACTTTTCTAATATTTTTACAACACTTGGCAGCGAAATCGGCATTTACTTTAAAGGGTCTTTATTGTTACCATTTTTTAAAGTATTGGCACTGTGTATGCCATCTACCATTTGTCTGTCAAGTTACCTTCTTGCACATAAATCCTAAAAAATTCAAAGGGGATAGCTCAGTTCTTCTGCATTTTTTAAAAGGTGTTATCTGATGTAGTTTTATTGCCTTTTTTTTGTTATCCAGTAATTTCTTTACTACTTCTCTTAAGTTATCTCAATATCGTCTAACTTATTTTTCTGTCGAGTTCTAAATGGGGCACATGCAAAATATCTTATGTAAACACAATCTAAAGTCTCTATTTAGTGCCTCACTTACTTCCTCCTCCACTTTTGTATTACTGTTGTCGTTCCTTCTTCGTATTTTGTCTCACAATTTAGCTTTATAAAGTTGCATAAAAGAACTGGTACTACTTTGCTCATGTCTACTTTGGCCTTTAAAATCTCATTCTTCCTGCCTTCTTATATTTATGTTATCATTTTTGTTTTTTCTACGTCTCTGATAAGGCAACGACCTGGTTCCAAGTGTTTTATTTTTCCCAGCTCAACAGCAATTTCCATTAAACCATTCTTAATATTTTTTTTTTAATTTACCTCTGGCTTTTTGTAATATATCCCATTCAGTTTATCAAAAAAATACTAACTTAAGAGATGTTGCCTTGCCTCAGCTTACTGAAAAGGCACCTCCAACAATATCTGGATTATTACGAAGAAAATAAAGGCATTTGTGACTTGTGTCTCTTTATTAATATTATTATTGCTGTTAAGATAAATATTGGGAAGAGAATGACATTTGAGTATTGATATAATCATGAATCCAAGACAATGTCATCTTAGGTCAGAGTAAAAAAATATGTTAACTCTGAGTAATTAAGATAAAGCTGGACATTTACAAGAGAGATTATGATCAAATGTAGGCAGGTGGCAGTAACCTGCCCCACGTATCTCAAGTGACGTTCATCTAAGGCTAATAATAGCCCTAAATGGATCACAGGAAAGACAAAACTGTTAATCAGCCGGTGGACCCTACCGGAATTAGAGACTAATGAAGGTATAATCTCACTGGGTAGTGGTGCTAATAACCAGGACGTTGAAACACTTTAAGAAGCAAAGAAGATAGATGGAGGTACGAGTTAAGATAATAACACCACCAGACAGTGGGTAGAAAGGATCGACGAAGAGGAAGATAGGTCAAGAGTTTGAGGAAGATAGGTAGGAAGGGAGAGGTGGTGGGAGGATGTCTACTCACAATTATATTATTATTATTTATTAGTTAAAATAAATGTAGGGAAAATAATGACGTTTGAGTAGTGTTGATATAATCACGAATCAAAAACAATGTCATGTTAGGTCAGAATACAAAAATATTTACCGTTAACTCTGAGTAATTTAGATAAAGGTAGACATTAACATCTACACTTCAACTTTCAATTGGTTCGTAGTCATCAAAACGAATTTTCAGAAACAAGATAGTTTAGCATTTCTACAAATTATCTTAAACGAGGTGAAAGCATAAAAATTTCCTCTCCAAAAGCGTAGCTTGTGCTCAAAATACTTACTTTTTTTAAATGGTTTATGGAGTTTACCATAATTCCTTTCTTTCGTTGTATAATTATTTCTCACCTTTGATAAATGGTTTAAGAAAACGACAAGTTGAAGAATAAGACACTTGTGTAATATTTGGGAAGCTTTATTGGGGACGCGTTTCGCCAGCCAGTGGCTTCTACAGTCCAATACAAAGAATGGTGGATAAAGAGTAGTAGTTTGAGGTAATCAATCCCTCAACCTGGAATCATTAATGAACCTTTAATTGAATAATTGACGATATCTTCATCACTTTGCTGAAGTCTCCCAGTCAAGGCTGACAGATTTTAACACTGTGTATGTAGATAAGTGAGACACATTTTGCTTACAAAGTATCCTTCATCAGTCGAATACAGAGGTATGTAACCCATCCTGTGTGATGGGAATATAACAGCGTAACACTGATAGCTTTCATTTTAACTATGTAGCTATCATATAGAATAACAGTGTATTACTGAGCTTTTAAATTAGGCTAAAAAAAAAATGGAAGCGAGACTGGCTTCAGGAGGGACCGAAATGTCGCCGTTACCATTTCCAATATGCTTATTACATAAGGACTAATTTACTCTAAAAAGTTAAAACATGCGTAACAACTTAGGTTAAAGACTACAATATAAATTATAAAAATTTAAATCTATAACATTAAAAGTGTGATAGACATGGTTAAAGTTTACAACGATAACACTATATAAACACAAAGACCAACCAATATAACCATTAGAATATTGTTAATTCAAAAGATATAACCACAACGAAAGCCTATCTCCTGAACTATGTAATTAAAATTACATTCACATTGCACCCGCTGACTGCAATATCGGAGATCAAAATTTCGCTCGCCTGAATCGCAATTAACAACTCTTAACGACACCAACTGATTCATAATGTCTGTATATATTAATTCCTGCCGCTGCTCCTAGGACTGAGATTTAACGTTATCATGGAGACCCGATCATATCAGAGAAAAATTGTATAAAATACCGATACGATGGAAAGGTTAGGTTAGGTCAGGTTGGTCAGGAAACAGGACAAGTGTTACCTGACGCGGGTCTTAGGCAGATGATGACCCACAGCTGGAGCTTTTGGTCATCTGACCGAGGCCTTCAGCTGGCTTACCGGTCCACCCCTTTAAAAATTATGGTCATAGTTATAATCATATTTTTATTATTTAACAAGATGGAAAGATACACAAATCCAGTAAAATGCGACCCTTTATTGACTAGTCTTCGCCCACACAGCCGGCTTTACTAAGGCACAGAGTTGTGTGACTCAATAAAGCCGAGTGTGTGGCTGAAACGTAGTCAATAAAATATCGCATAATGCTGCATGTGTGTCTATCTTTCCACGTTTTCTGAGAATTTTGTAAGAAGTTTCTATTCTTAAAGCTTTACTTGTTTTTCGATTAATTATAATATAACTTTTGTATAACTACGCTACGTTGTATCTCAGACTTACATGAAACAACACTTATTACTAACAGAAAACAATGTGATACTACTTCTAACATCAAAGGATTAATTTATCCTACCAATGATTGAGATTTTATTCCTTGTCTCGTTGACTAAACCTTACTGATCCTAACAGTGAGATTTTTTCCTTCCCTCGTAGAATAAACCATATTTATCCTACCAATGAGTAAGATTTTATTCCTTGACTCGTAGAATAAACCATACTGATCCTACCTAATGACTTGCATTTTTAAAACTGCAGTATAATGATATTGACTTAAGACAATTCCTGGGAAACAGCAATTACCTACTTGTAGTCAGGGCAGCCGAGCTATGGTTATGATGACCCGTCTTCATTAATATGCTCATCATAAAATCTTTTAACACATTGACGAAGAGAGTATATAAATCTGGGATGGAAGGAACAGGAGTTGTCCTAAGAGGGTTGGAAGGATAGAGCAGCCAAAAATAAACAACTCTGTGGGAAGAAAGGAAAAGAGAGGTATCAAACGATTTAGATAAAGAAAAACTGGATATCACATTTGAGGGAGTATGGAAGAAGTGAATGTTTTCAGATATTTGGGAGTTGACTTGTAAGCGGATCGGTTTATGAAGGACGAGGTTAACCATAGAAGAGTTATTAAATGGAGAGTTAGAGGTATTGGGAAGATGGAGGGAATATTTTGAGGAATTGTTAAATGTTGATAAAGATAGGGAAGCTGTGATTTCGTGTATAGGGCAAGGAGGAATAACATCTTGTAGGAGTGAGGAAGAGCCAGTTGTGAGTGTGGGGGAAGTTCGTGAGGCAGTAGGTAAAATGAAAGGGGGTAAGGCAGCCGGGATTGATGGGATAAAGACAGAAATGTTAAAAGCAGGTGGGGATATAGTTTTGGAGTGGTTGGTGCAATTATTTAATAAATGTATGGAAGAGGATAAGGTACCTAGGGATTGGCAGAGAGCATGCATAGTTCCTTTGTATAAAGGCAAAGGGGACAAAAGAGAGTGCAAAAATTATAGGGGGATAAGTCTGTTGAGTATACCTGGTAAAGTGTATGGTAGAGTTATTATTGAAAGAATTAAGAGTAAGACGGAGAATAGGATAGCAGATGAACAAGGAGGCTTTAGGAAAGGTAGGGGGTGTGTGGACCAGGTGTTTACAGTGAAACATATAAGTGAACAGTATTTAGATAAGGCTAAAGAGGTCTTTGTGGCATTTATGGATTTGGAAAAGGCGTATGACAGGGTGGATAGGGGGGCAATGTGGCAGATGTTGCAGGTGTATGGTGTAGGAGGTAGGTTACTGAAAGCAGTGAAGAGTTTTTACGAGGATAGTGAGGCTCAAGTTAGAGTATGTAGGAAAGAGGGAAATTATTTCCCAGTAAAAGTAGGCCTTAGACAAGGATGTGTGATGTCACCGTGGTTGTTTATATTTATAGATGGGGTTGTAAGAGAAGTAAATGCGAGGGTCTTGGCAAGAGGTGTGGAGTTAAAAGATAAAGAATCACACAAAGTGGGAGTTGTCACAGTTGCTCTTTGCTGATGACACTGTGCTCTTGGGAGATTCTGAAGAGAAGTTGCAGAGATTGGTGGATGAATTTGGTAGGGTGTGCAAAAGAAGAAAATTAAAAGTGAATACAGGAAAGAGTAAGGTTATGAGGATAACAAAAAGATTAGGTGATGAAAGATTGGATATCAGATTGGAGGAAGAGAGTATGGAGGAGGTGAATGTATTCAGATATTTGGGAGTGGACGTGTCAGCGGATGGGTCTATGAAAGATGAGGTGAATCATAGAATTGATGAGGGGAAAAGGGTGAGTGGTGCACTTAGGAGTCTGTGGAGACAAAGAACTTTGTCCTTGGAAGCAAAGAGGGGAATGTATGAGAGTATAGTTTTACCAATGCTCTTATATGGGTGTGAAGCATGGGTGATGAATGTTGCAGCGAGGAGAAGAAGGAGGCAGTGGAGATGTCATGTCTGAGGGCAATGTGTGGTGTGAATATAATGCAGAGAATTCGTAGTTTGGAAGTTAGGAGGAGGTGCGGGATTACCAAAACTGTTGTCCAGAGGGCTGAGGAAGGGTTGTTGAGGTGGTTCGGACATGTAGAGAGAATGGAGCGAAACAGAATGACTTTAAGAGTGTATCAGTCTGCAGTGGAAGGAAGGCGGGGTAGGGGTCGGCCTAGGGGTCGGCCTAGGAAAGGTTGGAGGGAGGGGGTAAAGGAGGTTTTGTGTGCGAGGGGCTTGGACTTCCAGCAGACATGCGTGAGCGTGTTTAATAGGAGTGAATGGAGACAAATGGTTTTTAATACTTGACGTGCTGTTGGAGTGTGAGCAAAGTAACATTTATGAAGGGGTTCAGGGAAACCGGCAGGCCGGACTTGAGTCCTGGAGATGGGAAGTACAGTGCCTGCACTCTGAAGGAGGGGTGTTAATGTTGCAGTTTAAAAACTGTAGTGTAAAGCACCCTTCTGGCAAGACAGTGATGGAGTGAATGATGGTGAAAGTTTTTCTTTTTCGGGCCCCCCTGCCTTGGTGGGAATCGGCCAGTGTGATAAATATATATATATATATATATATATATATATATATATATATATATATATATATATATATTAGTTACTAGTTTTCCTAGCAAGACCTAGGATCAATAGGTGCTGCCAGCACGACCTAGAATCAACAGGTGCTCCCAGTCAGACCTAGGGTTAGTAGGTGCTCCCAGCAAGACCTACGGTCAGTAGGTGCTCCCAGCAAGACCTAGAGTTAGTAGGTGCTCTCAGCAAGACCTAGAGTCAATAGGTGCTCTCAGCAAGACCTAAGGTCAGTAGGTGATCTCAGCAAGACCTAGGGTCAGTAGGTGATCTCAGCAAGACCTAGGGTCAGTAGGTGATCCCAGCAAGGCCTAGGATCAATAGGTTCTCCCAGCACGACCTAGGATCAATAGGTGCTCTCAGCAAGACCTAGGGTCAGTAGGTGTTCTCAGCAAGACCTAGGGTCAGTAGGTGCTCTCAGCAAGACTAAGGTCAGTAGGTGCAGCAACTTGGCAAGCAGTGTAAGCCTCGCAGAGGACAAGACAAACGCAGTAGTTTGTTTCATGTTGTCACTGACACATTGTATGTCTAGCTTATGTTACTGTCTGTCAGCGCTGCCAGCTTACATCCAGCGTTCATCACGCACACATGTACACCAAAATGCACACATGAACACCGACATTCAGATACCCACACATATATACAAATACGGAAAGAGGATCCCAGAAGGGGGTCGAAATGCACAAATCAATCAACCTCCTGTGTTGCTGTCTTCGTGATGGTCATTAATGAGCACTGACAATTGCTCATTACACTTGAGTTATTCAAATACAGAAATATTCACACGTTCAAATGAGCACACACGAGCATATTCATTTACACACGCACACATGTGCATAAAAATTCAGACACATATATATTTACATAACCACATGCAGTGCACGAATACAGATAAAAATGGAAGGTATGAGAGCGTACGAGATGACGTTGAGAGTAATTATGATATGCAAAGAACAGGCAGAAATATTTATAGCAAGAAACGATAAAAGGAATACCAAATACAAGGGAAGTGGTGTGAAGGAAGGACAGAGAGGCAAAGGCGAAGAATGAAAGGGTGTTCAGATAACAGAAAGAGGAGTCTGGCGGAAAACAGAAAACTGAGAGCTCTTCAAGGGGATACCTGAAGGATGTTAACGGGGGTCAACGTCCCCGCGGCCCTACAACAGATATGGCCTCCTGATGAATCAAGGCCTGATCAACTAGGTTATTACTACTGGTCTTACTAATAGTGGAAGCTAAGCTAGGAACAACTACGCAAGAACAATGAAGGAAAATTTGAAAACAACATAGAAACGAAAGTCACAATAAATCAGAAACTTATGGAAGCCTCACATGAAACAAATATATGGAACTTTCACACGAAGCATAACCTTATGAAACCCTCACATAATGAAGCATAACCTTATGAAACCCTCACATAATGAAGCATAACCTTATGAAACCCTCACATAATGAAGCATAACCTTATGAAACCCTCACATAATGAAGCATAACTTTATGAAACCCTCACATGATGAAGCATAACTTTATGAAACCCTCACATGATGAAGCATAACCTTATGAAACCCTCACATGATGAAGCATAACCTTATGAAACCCTCACATGATGAAGCATAACTTTATGAAACCCTCACATGATGAAGCATAACCTTATGAAACCCTCACATGATGAAGCATAACCTTATGAAACCCTCACATGATGAAGCATAACCTTATGAAACCCTCACATAATGAAGCATAACCTTATGAAACCCTCACATAATGAAGCATAACCTTATGAAACCCTCACATAATGAAGCATAACTTATGAAACCCTCACATAATGAAGCATAACTTATGAAACCCTCACATAATGAAGCATAACCTTATGAAACCCTCACATAATGAAGCATAACTTATGAAACCCTCACATAATGAAGCATAACTTATGAAACCCTCACATAATGAAGCATAACTTATGAAACCCTCACATAATGAAGCATAACCTTATGAAACCCTCACATAATGAAGCATAACTTATGAAACCCTCACATAATGAAGCATAACTTATGAAACCCTCACATAATGAAGCATAACCTTATGAAACCCTCACATAATGAAGCATAACCTTATGAAACCCTCACATAATGAAGCATAAATTATGAAACCCTCACATAATGAAGCATAACCTTATGAAACTCTCACATAATGAAGCATAAATTATGAAACCCTCACATAATGAAGCATAACCTTATGAAACCCTCACATAATGAAGCATAAATTATGAAACCCTCACATAATGAAGCATAACCTTATGAAACCCTCACATAATGAAGCATAACCTTATGAAACCCTCACATAATGAAGCATAACCTTATGAAACCCTCACATAATGAAGCATAACCTTATGAAACCCTCACATAATGAAGCATAACCTTATGAAACCCTCACATGATGAAGCATAACCTTATGAAACCCTCACATAATGAAGCATAACCTTATGAAACCCTCACATAATGAAGCATAACCTTATGAAACCCTCACATAATGAAGCATAAATTATGAAACCCTCACATAATGAAGCATAAATTATGAAACCCTCACATAATGAAGCATAAATTATGAAACCCTCACATAATGAAGCATAAATTATGAAACCCTCACATAATGAAGCATAAATTATGAAACCCTCACATAATGAAGCATAACCTGAAACCCTCACATAATGAAGCATAACTTATGAAACCCTCACATGATGAATCATAACCTGAAACCCTCACATGATGAAGCAAGCCAGAGGCTTGTTAGGAGATATGATCAAAGATGGATACTCAAAGATGGATGAGACACTAAATGAGATGAGAGGAGACAAGACAAGGAAAGAGAACCAAGAGATAGAACCGGGAAACACCCGCAAAGAAGAATATCAAATAAACTTCTAGACACAGTTGCTAACAATAGACGCCACAGCACTGCCAACAATAGCTGCCACAATATATATATATATAGGTCAAAATAAGTGAAGGGAATATATAAGCAATAAATGGCACTTAGATGTAGTTAATAACTTTATTAACCACGTTTCGCCCACTGACTTTATAAAGCCCACTGTGTGGGCCAAACGTCAAAAACTAATATAAATATCGACTGTGTGAGTAAAACACTGTGGTCACACTGTCATTGGTATGTCATGTCAGTAGTATGTAAGTAGAAGTCCGTTACCAAGTGTCACAGCTTAGGAACGTGACAGTTGAGCACCGAGTCGCTGACAGGCCACAAAAGCCGACCTGCATGTGCGACACCGTGCCCATGATGCCCACTGGGGTCCCAAGGTAGTTACAATGTAGACACCAAGCTCATGGGGTACAACTAGCTGACGTCACGACCATTTACCTTGATAAAACCAAGCAGAGCAACTGTGTATTACCCCAAAGCCTCAATTATTACGTTTCTTGAACCCGTCTACAACAATCTGGTTAGGTAAGGTTTACCAGGAAACAGGACAAGTGTTTCCTGACGCGGGTCTGGTGGCAGCTGTGGCGAAATTCTCATAAATTTCGGTGCGGTGGAAACATTAAGACGTGTTTCTTTAAGACACCTGCTATCCATGTTCACCTATCAGTAAAATAGGTACCTGGGTGTTAGTCGACCGGTGTGTGTCGCATCCTAATTTGCCCGAAATGCTCTGCATAACAAGGGGCTTTCTATATAATATGTTATTGGTGTCAGTTAGGTCTGCATACACTATACATGTACTTGTAGAAATAAAATTATTATTATTATTATTATTATTATTATTATTATGATTGTATGGTGTGGATCTTTAGCCTACATACGCCACGAAGTCTCGGCTGGAACCCTCAGCCTTACCACCGAGAACAAAAAGGCACAATACCGTTACTGGAACAATACACAAATATCCCGCACATAGGAGCAAGAAGCTTATGACGACGTTTCGGTCTGACTTGGACCATTATTTTGGTTATCTTAAAACCACACCCACTCACACCTGTCCAACCTATATTTAAAGCTTCCCTAAGTTCTCGTCTCAATGACGCTGCTTGGAAGTTTGTTCCAGTCATCCACAACTCTACTGCTAAGCCAGTAGTTCCCTATATCTATTGAGAAGGAAAAGAGGGAATGAGTAAAGGAGAGAATGAGAGGGATGAAGGAAGAACACACAGAAAGATGTCGGACATTCCTCTCTTCAGAGATCACTCATACACTGCTTTTTGGCACTCTCTAGACACTCCCTTGGCACCGACCTTCCCTCTGCCCCTTAGGTGTACCCCTTGCCATTAACGCTATCCTTAAAGGGTCAGGAAAGGACAGTAAGGTCATCCTTCCCACACATTACTTACCCTCAGGATCGGAAAAGAGATGTCAAGAGGGATGGAGGGATATATACATATATACACAACACACATATTGTATATATATATATATATATATATATATATATATATATATATATATAGATATATATATATATAGTGTGTGTTTGTGTGTGTGTGTGTGTGTGTGTGTGTGTGTGTGTGTGTGTGTGTGTGTGTGTGTGTGTGTATGTGTGTATGTGTGTATGTGTGTGTGTGTGTGTGTGTGTGTGTGTGTGTGTGTGTGTGTGTGTGTGTGTGTGTGTGTGTGTGTGTGTGTGTGTGTGTGTGTGAGAGAGAGAGAGAGAGAGAGATTTAAGAGTGTGACTAATAATAAGGTGTGAGCCCAGCCATGTCTCTCACATCTTGAAAAAGACAAGTGCAGCATCATGTCATCCTTCGTGTCAATCACACTGGGCTTACGAAGCCACGCCTACAACTGTTTCTGACATGATAAAGCCCACTGTGTGGGAGAAACACTGTCAGTAAAGTATCGCATCACAGTCATTTTTCTTTATATATCATGTAAAGTAGAAGGACACAAGTGCAAAATTAGTTGCACTTGTGTCCTTTTACTTTACATATTGTCGGTAATTCTACCAACATTATTACAATTTATATATCATGTTGGTATTTTATACTTCTCTCATCATCATCATCATCATCATCATCATCATCATCACTGGGCAGCACAAAAGATACAAACACCAGACAACTTTTCATACTCTCCTCAACACTGCTGGGTCGTGCCAACATTCTCTGACTATGGCTCACACTTATCAACATTTCTTAGCCTTAAGAACATAAAAATAAAGGTGCACTGCAGTAGGCCTACTGACCCACGACAGGCAAATCTAACTCAACTGAAGCACTGTAGATACATCAGAGTGAGGCAGGTGTGATACATCAGAGTGAGGCAGGTGTGATACATCAGAGTGAGGCAGGTGTGATACATCAGAGTGAGGCAGGTGTGATACATCAGAGTGAGGCAGGTGTGATACATCAGAGTGAGGCAGGTGTGAAACATCAGAGTGAGGCAGGTGTGATACATCAGAGTGAGGCAGGTGTGATACATCAGAGTGATGCAGGTGTGAAACATCAGAGTGAGGCAGGTGTGATGCATCAGAGTGAGGCAGGTGTGATACATCAGAGTGAGGCAGGTGTGAAACATCAGAGTGAGGCAGGTGTGATGCATCAGAGTGAGGCAGGTGTGATACATCAGAGTGAGGCAGGTGTGATACATCAGAGTGAGGCAGGTGTGATACATCAGAGTGAGGCAGGTGTGATGCATCAGAGTGAGGCAGGTGTGATACATCAGAGTGAGGCAGGTGTGATACATCAGAGTGAGGCAGGTGTGATACATCAGAGTGAGGCAGGTGTGATACATCAGAGTGAGGCAGGTGTGATGCATCAGAGTGAGACAGGTGTGATACATCAGAGTGAGGCAGGTGTGAAACATCAGAGTGAGGCAGGTGTGAAACATCAGAGTGAGGCAGGTGTGAAACATCAGAGTGAGGCAGGTGTGAAACATCAGAGTGAGGCAGGTGTGAAACATCAGAGTGAGGCAGGTGTGATGCATCACAACACTCACAGGCATCTCATAAAATGGGATAAAAGTGGTCTGTTAAAAAGACGCCACTCTACAAGTGGTCTGTTAAGAAGACGCCACTCTACAAGTGGTCTGTTAAAAAGACGCCACTCTACAAGTGGTCTGTTAAGAAGACGCCACTCTACAAGTGGTCTGTTAAAAAGACGCCACTCTACAAGTGGTCTGTTAAAAAGACGCCACTCTACAAAGGATCGTTGTTTAGAGGCGGCCATGACAGTAGTATCTAAGAATGTGAATAAATGGTTTAAAAAAAAAACGAGAAGCTGATAAATTAGACCCATGTGCAGCACTTGGTATCTTTACTGAGGAAACGTTTCGCCACACAGTGGCTTCAACAGTCCTTTACAAAGAGGACTAGTGAAGAACAGGAGTTTGAGGTAATCAGTCCCTCAGCCTGGAGTCGATGTAATCAGTCCATCAGTCTTGAGAAGTATCTAATAAAGTCGTGAAAAAACTCAGAGGTTCAGCGTCTCTAGTGAACTCGACGATGATCTGACCTCAACTAGACAATGTAATCAGGTGACATCGTGACCCCACCGACACACCACACACTACTACCACCTCTCCTCACCTCCCACTCTTCTTCACCTGGCCCCTCACCTCTCCTCACCTCTCCTCACCTCCCTCTCTGCTTCACCTGGCTCCTCACCTCTCCTCACCTCCCACTCTGCTTCACCTGGCCCCTCACCTCTCCTCACCTCTCCTCACCTCCCTCTCTGCTTCACCTGGCCCCTCACCTCTCCTCACCTCTCCTCACCTCCCTCTCTGCTTCACCTGGCTCCTCACCTCTCCTCACCTCCCACTCTGCTTCACCTGGCCCCTCACCTCTCCTCACCTCTCCTCACCTCCCTCTCTGCTTCACCTGGCCCCTCACCTCTCCTCACCTCTCCTCACCTCCCTCTCTGCTTCACCTGGCTCCTCACCTCTCCTCACCTCCCACTCTGCTTCACCTGGCCCCTCACCTCTCCTCACCTCCCTCTCTGCTTCACCTGGCCCCTCACCTCTCCTCACCTCTCCTCACCTCCCTCTCTGCTTCACCTGGCTCCTCACCTCTCCTCACCTCCCACTCTGCTTCACCTGGCTCCTCACCTCTCCTCACCTCCCTCTCTGCTTCACCTGGCCCCTCACCTCTCCTCACCTCCCCCTCTGCTTCACCTGGCTCCTCACCTCCCTCTCTTCTTCACCTGGCCCCTCACTTCTCCTCACCTCCCTCTCTGCTTCACCTGGCTTCTCACCTCCCTCTCTGCTTCACCTGGCCCCTCACCTCTCCTCACCTCCCTCTCTGCTTCACCTGGCTCCTCACCTCTCCTCACCTCCCTCTCTGCTTCACCTGGCTCCTCACCTCCCTCTCTTCTTCACCTGGCCCCTCACCTCTCCTCACCTCCCTCTCTGCTTCACCTGGCCCCTCACCTCTCCTCACCTCCCTCTCTGCTTCACCTGGCTCCTCACCTCTCCTCACCTCCCTCTCTTCTTCACCTGGCCCCTCACCTCTCCTCACCTCCCTCTCTGCTTCACCTGGAACCTCACCTCTCCTCACCTCCCTCTCTGCTTCACCTGGAACCTCACCTCTCCTCACCTCCCTCTCTTCTTCAACTGGCTCCTCACCTCTCCTCACCTCCCTCTCTGCTTCACCTGGCTCCTCGCCTCTCCTCACCTCCCTCTCTTCTTCACCTGGCCCCTCACCTCTCCTCACCTCCCTCTCTGCTTCACCTGGCTCCTCACCTCTCCTCACCTCCCTCTCTTCTTCACCTGGCTCCTCACCTCTCCTCACCTCCCTCTCTGCTTCACCTGGCCCCTCACCTCTCCTCACCTCCCTCTCTGCTTCACCTGGCTCCTCACCTCTCCTCACCTCCCTCTCTGCTTCACCTGGCCCCTCACCTCCCTCTCTGCTTCACCTGGCCCCTCACCTCCCTCTCTGCTTCACCTGGCCCCTCACCTCCCTCTCTGCTTCACCTGGCCCCTCACCTCCCTCTCTGCTTCACCTGGCCTCTCCACTGTTTAAGACATTTTTCTGCAAATTCTTCACAGGACAGAGAAAATCCCTGGTGGGCCAAATACTTCCTTAATAAAATACCATAAGTGTGGCACGGGCGCCTTTATCCCACAAATTGTTGGATTTACATAGTACATATCCAGTATTTGAAAGAAAATGAGATTTTACGAAAAGAATCAGAGAGCTGACCCAACGTACATTACTAAATTTAGTACTTATACAATGTATTCTATAAAGTACAGTAGTAATACAATGTACTCTACAAGGTTCAGTCCCCACCACCTACACACTGCCTACTACACGTACTCTACAAGGATCAGTCCCCACCACCTACACACTGCCTACTACACGTACTCTACAAGGTTCAGTCCCCACCACCTACACGTACTCTACAAGGTTCAGCCCCCACCACCTACACACTGCCTACTACACTACTCTACAAGGTTCAGGTCCCCACCACCTACACACTGCCTACACGTACTCTCCAGTTCCCACCACACCACTACTACACTCTACTGTTCCCACCACCTACACACTCTACTACACGTACTCTACAGGTTCAGTTCCCACCACATACACACTGTACTACAGTACAAGGATCCCCACCACCTACACACTGCCTACTACACGTACTCTACAAGGATCAGTCCCCACCACCTACACACTGCCTACTACACGTACTCTACAAGGTTCAGTTCCCACCACATACACACTGCCTACTACACGTACTCTACAAGGTTCAGTTCCCACCACCTACACACTGCCTACTACACGTACTCTACAAGGTTCAGTTCCCACCACCTACACACTGCCTACTACACGTACTCTACAAGGTTCAGTTCCCACCACCTACACACTGCCTACTACACGTACTCTACAAGGTTCAGTTCCCACCACCTACACACTGCCTACTACACGTACTCCACAAGGTTCAGTTCCCACCACATACACACTGCCTACTACACGTACTCTACAAGGTTCAGTTCCCACCACCTACACACTGCCTACTACACGTACTCTACAAGGTTCAGTTGCCACCACCTACACACTGCCTACTACACGTACTCCACAAGGTTCAGTTCCCACCACATACACACTGCCTACTACACGTACTCTACAAGGTTCAGTTCCCACCACCTACACACTGCCTACTACACGTACTCCACAAGGTTCAGTTCCCACCACCTACACACTGCCTACTACACGTACTCTACAAGGTTCAGTTCCCACCACCTACACACTGCCTACTACACGTACTCTACAAGGTTCAGTTCCCACCACCTACACACTGCCTACTACACGTACTCTACAAGGTTCAGTTCCCACCACCTACACACTGCCTACTACACGTACTCTACAAGGTTCAGTTCCCACCACCTACACACTGCCTACTACACGTATTCTACAAGGTTCAGTTCCCACCACCTACACACTGCCTTCTCCACGTACTCGACAAGGTTCAGTTCCCACCACCTACACACTGCCTACTACACGTACTCTACAAGGTTCAGTTCCCACCACCTACACACTGCCTACTACATATACCCCAACCTTCACTCACCACCATCATTTAATATGTACCTCACCCCTTGCATGCTATATAAATGTGACGTCTTTAAGTCATGATATTCTTGGCCACGATAACATACCTTTCTCCATAATTTGCTGTCACCCTGACAAAATAAGTCACATAGCTGGTTACATGTGTAAGCTATCACTCTCACCAAAGATATCCTCGACTCAAGATTGCAAAACTTACACCAAAAGCATAAAGTAAGGACTTGGACAAAATTACTGATTTGGAACTGTTCCTTCAATTATCAGTATAATATTAAGAAAATTAGGAATACAGAAAGAGTTGTTTTGACGTTATGAAAGGATGTTTTAATATTTAATTTTGCATCACAATAACTATTTTTTTTTGGGGGGGGCGGTGATAAAACTGACTATATCAACCGTTGAAAATGGTTACATGAACTCTCTACAGACAGTTTTATAACCCGCGTCGTAAACTAGGTGTTAAGTAAGCAACACACACTGCGCGTCCTTCAGCAACACTGTCTCCTGCACTTAAATATGTAACACTGGCCTCACTCAGAAGTTTTCCACAGGAAACTGAACCACTACCTACTACAGGTTATGATGGCTATATAAGCCTGTCAACAATTAGCAACAACAGCCTGGTTGACCAGTCAACAAGAAGTCTGGCAATACGCCCGACCGCAATGGGAGAAGAAATCGGGAAACCGGTCATAGAAATGTCACAGGTGTCACCTCCAGGACTCTCGTCTTACTGATGGATATAAACCATGACCGTAAAACACCACCACAAACTCTATATTCTCCCTCACTATACATTATACAGTATTTCAGGCAAAGACTATATTCTCACCCCTAATTTTAACTCACAGTATGAATGAGGCTGCTCAGTACTGTTACAAGCATAAGATCACTCACAGTATGAGTGAGGCTGCTCAGTACTGTTACAAGCATAAGATCACTCACAGTATGAGTGAGGCTGCTCAGTACTGTACAAGCATAAGATCACTCACAGTATGAGTGAGGCTGCTCAGTACTATTACAAGCATAAGATCACTCACAGTATGAGTGAGGCTGCTCAGTACTGTTACAAGCATAAGATCACTCACAGTATGAGTGAGGCTGCTCAGTACTGTTACAAGCATAAGATCACTCACAGTATGAGTGAGGCTGCTCAGTACTGTACAAGCATAAGATCACTCACAGTATGAGTGAGGCTGCTCAGTACTATTACAAGCATAAGATCACTCACAGTATGAGTGAGGCTGCGCAATTTCGTTCCTCGAGGCAAAATTCCTCACACCACTGTACACAAATTCGACACCATCAGCCTTGGATTGTCATTAACAAAGAACGGGAAAGAAAACGCTACATATCACATCAGATTCAAACAGACAAACACACCATCTTACAGCCTCAACTTTTGCTGACTGAGACTCTCACAGCTGCCTCCTGGCCTTCGAAAACTGTCAATATTTTAAATGTTTAGGTGTAAACCCAAGCAAGTGTGTGCATCTCAATACTGCCTTAATATTTAGTAAAATCGGTGATATTTATGCCATGTTTGTATCTCACTAATGTGTTTTATACATGACGTTATACGCTATGACGAATGAATTATACATGCCTTTACGTGCTATAATGAATGAATTATACATACCATAACATGCTTTGATGAATTAATTATACATACATACCATTACGTGATATAACGAATTATATATAAGAGTATTTGTGATGGATGAATTATACACCGTGTCCATCATGATGAATGAATTATACACCGTGTCCATCATGATGAATGAATTATACACCGTGTTCATCATGATGAATGAATTATACACCGTGTCCATCATGATGAATGAATTATACACACAAATATGGTGAGAACTACACCGGCAGGAATTATACAGCACCTAGTGACTGGGAGATAATCAATTTTGATCCGAGGAAAGATAGAACAGCTCCACTTTTATTAGGTTAGAAACCCATCACTGGCGTGAATGCACCCCCCCCCTCCCCCCCCTCTCTCTCTCTCTCTCTCTCTCTCTCTCTCTCTCTCTCTCTCTCTCTCTCTCTGCATCACAAAATAAACCACACACAAAACACCAGGCCAAGTGTCTATCTACAAGTACCTTTGACAAATGGTAACTAACACACAGGAGTCACGAAC
The DNA here is from genome assembly GCF_038502225.1 of Cherax quadricarinatus. Lineage (NCBI taxonomy): Eukaryota > Metazoa > Arthropoda > Malacostraca > Decapoda > Parastacidae > Cherax > Cherax quadricarinatus. The sequence goes on along the minus strand of NC_091302.1, from coordinate 55,526,728 downwards.
ATTTCAGAAAGTATTTTTTAAGTTAGGGACAGGATCAACACACAGTTTTAGGAATAGGTAGGACAGGGCTCACGCAGCCAGGAGCGTGAACCCAGTAGCAGTCATCGGAGAGGCGTGGCCAGGAGCCGAGACTCTAGCCCTGCAACCACAAATAGGTCAGTACATACACAAAAAAAACCACACACAGGTCAAGTGTTTATCGACAAGTACCTTTAAGAAATGGTACTACACAAGGAGAGAGAAAGAGAGGTGTCTATCGAAAAGTGTCCTTAACAATTGGTGAATCCCGCAGCATGCATCAAGGACTGCCTCAACCCCGCCTAGCAGCTTCAAGGACTGCCTCAACCCCGCCTAGCAGAATCAAGGACTGCCTCAACCCCAACTAGCAGCTTCAAAGACTGCCTCAACCCCGCCTAGCAGCTTCAAGGACTGCCTCAACCCCGCCTAGCAGCATCAAGGACTGCCTCAACCCCGCCTAGCAGCATCAAGGACTGCCTCAACCCCGCCTAGCAGCATCAAGGACTGCCTCAACCCTGCCTATCAGCTTCAAGGACTGCCTCAACCCCGCCTAGCAGCATCAAGGATTGCCTCAACCCCGCCTAGCAGCATCAAGGACTGCCTCAACCCCGCCTAGCAGCATCAAGGACTGCCTCAACCCCGCCTAGCAGTATCAAGGACTGCCTCAACCCCGCCTAGCAGCATCAAGGACTGTCTCAACCCCGCCTAGCAGCATCAAGGACTGCCTCAACCCCGCCTAGCAGCATCAAGGACTGCCTCAACCCCGCCTAGCAGCATCAAGGACTGCCTCAACCCCGCCTAGCAGCATCACGGACTGCCTCAACCCCGCCTAGCAGCATCAAGGACTGCCTCAACCCAGCCTAGCAGCTTCAAGGACTGCCTCAACCCCGCCTAGCAGCTTCAAGGACTGCCTCAACCCCGCCTAGCAGCATCAAGGACTGCCTCAACCCCGCCTAGCAGCATCAAGGACTGCCTCAACCCCGCCTAGCAGCATCAAGGACTGCCTCAACCCAGCCTAGCAGCATCACGGACTGCCTCAACCCCGCCTAGCAGCATCACTGTGTGCTGGGTCGGGGCCACTGCTCAGTATCTATACCTAACTCACCTACAAGATAATACTATTTATGTTTAGTATTTCAATACAGAGTAGTATGATGAAGTGGAATAATCCGCTCTAGTTTGGTACTATCTGTGCGTGGGTGTACTCACCCAGGTGTGTGTGCGTGAGTAGTGTGTGTGTGTGTGTGTGTACTCACCCACCTGGATGTTACCTAATTGTGGTTGCAGGGGTCGAGAGTCAGTTCCTGGACCCGCCTCTTCACTGATCGTTACTAGGTCCTCTCTCTCTCTCTCTCTCTGCCTCCTGAGCTTTGTCATACCTCGTCTTAAAGCTATGTATGGTTCCTGCCTCCACTACATCGCTTGCTAGGCTATTCCACTTCCTGACGACTCTGTGATTGAAGAAGTGCTTCTAACATCCCTGTGACTAGTCTGAGAGTGTGTCCAAACTATTCCACTTACTGACTACTCTGTGGCTGAAGAAATACTTCCTAACATCCCTGTGATTCATCTGTGTCTTCAGCTTCCAACTGTGTCCCCTTGTTACTGTGTCCAATCTCTGGAACATCCTGTCTTTGTCCACCTTGTCAATTCCTCTCAGTATTTTGTATGTCGTTATCATGTCCCCCCTATCTCTCCTGTCCTCCAGTGTCGTCAGGTTGATTTCCCTTAACCTCTCCTCGTAGGACATACCTCTTAGCTCTGGGACTAGTCTTGTTGCAAACCTTTGCACTTTCTCTAGTTTCTTCACGTGTGTGTGCTGTGTGTGTGTTCCAAACTGGTGCCGCATACTCCAATATGGGCCTAACATACACGGTGTACAGGGTCCTGAATGATTCCTTATTAAGATGTCGGAATGCTGTTCTGAGGTTTGCTAGGCGCCCATATGCTGCAGCAGTTATTTGGTTGATGTGCGCTTCAGGAGATGTGCCTGGTGTTATACTCACCCCAAGATCTTTTTCCTTGAGTGAGGTTTGTAGTCTCTGACCCCCTAGACTGTACTCCGTCTGCGGCCTTCTTTGCCCTTCCCCAATCTTCATGACTTTGCACTTGGTGGGATTGAACTCCAGGAGCCAATTGCTGGACCAGGTCTGCAGCCTGTCCAGATCCCTTTGTAGTTCTGCCTGGTCTTCGATCGAGTGAATTCTTCTCATCAACTTCACGTCATCTGCAAACAGGGACACCTCAGAGTCTATTCCTTCCGTCATGTCGTTCACAAATACCAGAAACAGCACTGGTCCTAGGACTGACCCCTGCGGGACCCCGCTGGTCACAGGTGCCCACTCTGACACCTCGCCACGTACCATGACTCGCTGCTGTCTTCCTGACAAGTATTCCCTGATCCATTGAAGTGCCTTCCCTGTTATCCCTGCTTGGTCCTCCAGTTTTTGCACCAATCTCTTGTGTGGAACTGTGTCAAACGCCTTCTTGCAGTCCAAGAAAATCTGTTTCGATAGATGTATTGAATATTGTTGTTAGGGGTACACATAGTGTGTGTGTGTGTGTGTGTGTACTCACCTATTTGTGGTTGCAGGGGTCGAGTCTTAGCTCCTGGCCCCGCCTCTTCACCGGTTGCTACTGGGCCCTCTCTCTCCCCGCTCCATGAGCTTTATCAAACCTCGTCTTAAAACTGTGTATGTTTCCTGCCTCCACTACGTCATTTTCTAGGCTATTCCACTGCCTTACAACTCTATGACTGAAGAAATACTTCCTAATATCTCTCTGACTCATTTGTGTCTTCAACTTCCAATTGTGGCCTCTTGTTTCTGTGTCCCCTCCCTGGAACATCCTGTCTTTGTCCACCTTGTCTATTCCACGCAGTATTTTATATGTCGTTATCATGTCTCTTATGTCTCCCCTGACCCTCCTGTCCTCCAGTGTCGTCAGGCCGATTTCCCTTAATCTTTCTTCATAGGACATTCCCCTTAGCTCTGGAACTAACCTTGTCGCAAACCTTTGTACTTTCTCTAGTTTCTTGTGTGTGTGTGTGTGTGTGTGTGTGTGTGTGTGTAAGACAACATTTAGTGTATAACCGGGTGGCTATGTTTTTCATCAGGTAACTAAACCTGACCCAGAATTAACTTCTGGTCTAGATTAGGTTAGGTTAGACTGAATTAGTTTGGGTTACATAATTAGATTTGCTTGGAAAAAAAATAAATTAGCCCAAAATACAAGTGTTTCTGTTGCACAACGCACTTAATATTAGAGACTTAATATAATACACCACCAGTAACCTCAAAAACCCGCGCTGTGGTTAGGACGATGGGCTGTCTGCAGCCAACAGGGTCGCGGGGGCATTGATCCCCTCTCAAGAAATCTTTCAGGTATACTTCAGGACTTGCAAACAAAAAAATATATAAGCATAAACAAGCTGGAATAAAAAAAAACAATAAACAGACTTACAGTAAAGAGACATCCATATACGAATATAACAGGACAATATTTATATCTGTATATAGCATGTCGTTACATTAATTACCAGGTAGACATCTATATTTATCTATATGTAGACCGCTACTGCATGAACTATCAGTCACGTAGACATCTATTTATATCTATATGTAGAAAGTCAGTGCATGAATTACCTTTAAGGATGCATATACCTACGTCATTCCTGCATTAATATTCATCATCAGTGACACCACCTTCAGCCTATATATACCACCAGACACTTCTTTCATTATTAATAACTCAATACCACATTAAACTGCTTCAACAACATGGATCCTTCACTAGACAACTTCATTATCTCTTAATTCCCAAGCCTTCACTGACCCCCCCCTCTCCCCCCTCCTGGTTCAGCCCGGACACATGTATAATTAACCTTCGTGATACTTATTGTAAAATCTTCACGTATAAATTTTTCTCTGGCTTGATGACGGTGATGGGCTCATGATCCAAAGAACTTGAGTTAGAGTCCCCTTAAGATTATCAAACCTAATTTCCTACAAGCAGTTTGACCCTTATGAGCTTAGGAGTGCCCCACTATAATAACTATCACTAACACTACGACTACTACTACTACTATTAATAATAATAATAATAATAATAATAATAATAATAATAATAATAATAATAATAATGACAGGTTTCAATACTGTTCTTCAATCACTCTCAAGATCTTTCACATTAAGGAACACTGACACAAAAAACAACTTACTAATATTAGATAAAAATGTAAATCACACTTGCAAATTACTCGAAAAAGCCATATTTTGTGAAGAGTCCAGAAAAAAACAAACTGGGAATATTTACATCCCCGGTGTGGGTCCTCACCGGCACACAAGGTTCAAGACATGAGAGTCTTATTTCTCTATTTTCAAAATGAGGGTCTTCTGTGCAAAGTTTAGGCCTCTACAACGCAACTGTCCTTAAAGATTTGTTAAATTATACCATGAATTACGGAAAGATCTTAGACTTCACTTTACGAAAGCAGACAAAGCAAATGTGAGAGTAATTATGGACGAGATAGATTATAGTGGAAAAATTAACATGATATCAAGAGACAGGGAAACTCACGCGCCTCTTAAAGGAATCAGTTAAGTCTTAATACAGCTTCAAACATCGAGTATAATGAAAGAGCACAAGACTGCCCTTGTTAGGCAGGTCCAACTCTCACCAACCCACACCTTCTTCATGAACCAATGAAGAACGAACCTAAGTTCTTTGGAGTTTGTTCCATTTATCTACAACTCTATTGCCAAAACCAGTACTTCCCTATATAATCCATCAGACCAGCAGTTATTTAAGACACTCAAGTATATTATTCATTAATCAGTGTTCATGAAGGTTATAATCACTGAAACACTGGAAAAAACTAATGATCTTATACACACAAGAATGAATGGAAAATAACCACTGGGAGAGTTAAATGACAGCGTCTCTGTTCATTATAGCAAAGACGCTTCCTCTGATCGTATTTGCTTGGACCTCCTCCTCTTTCTGCAACATTGCAAGCTCCTGGTGTGTTGATTACAACACGAAATGCCCAGAACTATCAGTCAGCTCCACCCGTGGTTATTTTGCATCTTGTGTCGCTTGTCGCGATTTTTGCATAACAAGAGGGAATATTATATATGACCCGAAAGGATTATCATACAGTCTGGCAAATGGAAGGTAATCCAAACAAGTGGAGGGTAGATCTAATTCCTTGGACCACAAACATTTCACTGAGGACCCATCCCACGATCTTTCTGACAAGAGCCGCTAGTCAGCCTAACTTCTCGACTACTAATGTTTAAATTATTGTCAACCATCTCACTGACAGGTGAATGGCTTCTGAAAGCTCCAGCTGCTGCTTAACTTACTTTTTTACAGGAAAAATCACCTTCACACGAGCTCCGTATATATATTTAGCGCTTTGACAAGGCCGAGGAAATATTGTGGGCTTATACTGTAGTGAGGAATATTGTTTGAAAGCTGTGCTCTTTATTGCATTATTTGAACATGCCTAAAACTTCAGGTTGCTGTGGGCGTATGTCAGAACTCAATGAAATGTTTCTGTACGTTGTCAACCTAGTGTTTCCGGGATTGATGTAAGTAAATGATAAGTCACGATATAATTTTGGGAATTGTTGCACAGGTTTCTGACAAGGCGGGGGAGGTAAGGCGTGGGCGACGTATATTGTTTGTAAAATGTATTAGCTGCCATCTGAGTCTTTGAGCACACATTCATAGCAGCTATCTGAAAGTCATTTATGTGAAAGAAGAGTCATGTCTTGTCCCGGCTCAACTGAGAAAGAAAACACAGTGACTCAGGAATTATGCCGTCACCAGCCAAACCACTTCCTGCCTGCCTCACTGACATAAGGAAGAGCATAAATGTCACCAAGTCTCAAATGATGAAAATAGATAAGGTATAAGATGTGAGGCATAAGGCAGCAGTCACTGCACTCACGTAGCAGCCATCACAAGGCATAAATTTATAATTCACTATATAAAGGCTACATTGCAAATATTATCCGAGAGGGTGTACGGGTGGAGTGAGAAGTTTCTCAGTAACCAGTGTAGGGATGCAAGTTGTCTTGCAACATGACGAGGCACCGCTCTTCCTTATTCCTGTAGTTGAACTAATTAAACCACCTGCACACAATGTGAGCCATCTGTAAACAAGGTGAGTCACCTATATACAGGACGGACCACCTGCTCACTAGACCAACCACCTGCACAACCACCTGACATGTACCTACGGAGTGAATATAGTGAAGCTCAAATCCGAAACTAAATATCAGTTTATGCTAAGACTCAAAGAATTCAACTTGGAACACCATATAAACTGAGAGACTGTGGGTGATGTGCGCACCTCTTTGCCAGACAGATTAACCAACATTTTGTGTTGCCAGTAAATGGATGGGTGATGGCGTGGATCTAGTGTCGCAGAGCGTGAAGTATGCCTGATGTCGAATCCTTGCCAAGAATACATTAAAGAAAACTATACGTATGACGTGCAATGCCTGTGATAAATTAAGTTAATGTATGCAAGAAAGCACTGTAGGAGTGTCGAACACATTCATGTTGTACAATAATGGTATGCAATATCGACAAAATGAAGATTAGATGCACGTGCAACATCTGGGCATCTTTAATCGTAGACGATTCGCCAACTAGTGGCTTTACGAATACAATGGCATAACGTGAAGAATGGAAAATTATATACAAAAGATGAGGCAGTCAGTCCCTCAGCCTTGGAGTTAGTGAAGAGCGCTATTAAAGATACCCGGATGTTGCACGTGCGTCTGGTCTTGAAGAGTATTTAGTCTTCAAGACTACGGTACTCTTCACCAACTCCAAGGCTGAGGGACTCATTACCTCATCTTGTGTATATAATTCTACATTCTTCACATTATGTCCTTGTACTGATAAAGCCACTGGTGGGCGAAACGTCTACAAATAAAGATACCAGGATATTGCACATTTGTCTAATTCTCCAACACATTCATGTTGCTTCATGATGTGGAATGAAAATACAGAACAAAGTGATAAGGAATATAGTCAAAGTCTTTATAATTTTTTGACACGACTCAGATTTTGCGACCCTGAAGCTTTCTCGTAAGCCCTGGACACGGTGCAAATTGTGCCTAATGGATAATTAGGCTATGCACTGAATCATTCACCCCTTCACTTGTAAAAAAGAGTTCATGAAAGCTAGGAAAAGACGCTTAGCGTCTTCAATTAGCATAATGCATACAATGAATGAAAACTTAAGGGCAACAAGCAATTTCACACAACTCAGCGTCTACCACTGAAGCTGTGGTGTGTTTTGTTAGTCAGGAAACAAGATAAGTATCTCGTGGTACGGGTCTCTGGCAGATGACAACCACGTGGGACAGGTCTCTGGCAGATGACAACCACGTGGTACAGGTCTCTGGCAGTTGACAACAAAGTGGTACAGGTCTCTGGCAGTTGACAACAAAGTGGTACAGGTCTCTGGCAGATGACAACCACGTGGTACAGGTCTCTGGCAGATGACAACCACGTGGTACAGGTCTCTGGCAGTTGACAACAAAGTGGTACAGGTCTCTGGCAGTTGACAACAAAGTGGTACAGGTCTCTGGCAGATGACAACCACGTGGTACAGGTCTCTGGCAGATGACAACCACGTGGTACAGGTCTCTGGCAGTTGATAACCACGCGGTACAGGTCTCTGGCAGATGACAACCACGTGGTACAGGTCTCTGGCAGATGACAACCAAGTGGTACAGGTCTCTGCCAGATGACAACCACGTGGTACAGGTCTCTGGCAGTTGACAACCACGTGGTAGAGGTCTCTGGCAGATGACAACCACGTGGTACAGGTCTCTGGCAGCTGACAACCACGTGGTACAGGTCTCTGGCAGCTGACAACCACGTGGTACAGGTCTCTGGCAGTTGACAACAACGTGGTACAGGTCTCTGGCAGTTGACAACCACGTGGTACAGGTCTCTGGCAGATGACAACCACGTGGTACAGGTCTCTGGCAGTTGACAACCACGTGGTACAGGTCTCTGGAAGATGACAACCACGTGGTACAGGTCTCTGGCAGATGACAACAAAGTGGTACAGGTCTCTGGCAGATGACAACCACGTG
>NC_091302.1:55478584-55513584 GCF_038502225.1 Cherax quadricarinatus | reverse complement strand
TCTACACTGCCTATGGGAAGTGATATAACAGACTCAGTCATTTTCGTGTATAATTTTAATTTTTAGTGGTAAATGATTGTAGTATTCTTCCTATGAATTTAATGATTCTCTATCTTCCTCATATGTTTCAGTAAAACAGAGATTTAAAGTCCATATATAAGTGAGCATTAGTGATCACGTTCACATAGTTTATGGTTGTCGGATACTCAGGCCACTACTCAAACCCTTCACACGTTCTTCCAGTGGGTCATTCATTACACCACCTTCCATCTACCTCACATTTACATGCCCTCTCAATCACCCTTACTTTCTCCACCCTTTCTGAATGACAAACCATCTTAAGAACTCCTCTTCTATTCCACGAATTACATCATATTATATATGGGAAGTCACAACAGAAAGCCTGACTGCAAAATGAGTACCTCCAGAGTGAAGATATGTACGGAACTACATTGAAGCGATCAAATATTTGTTTACCAATATGATTTTTCTCTCACACACACACACACACACACACACACACACAATTATATATGCAAAACAACCACGGGGGGGGGGAGAGTAGAATAGCTCTAAGCCTTTTGTGTTGCAATCAAAACATCATCAGGAGGTTGCGAAGTTGCAGAAAAGAGGAGGATGTCCAAGCAAATACGATCCCAGGGAACGTCTTCACTGAAAGTCTTCACTGAAGTGAAGACGCTCCCTGGGATCATATTTGCTGGGACATCCTCCTGTTTTCTGCAACTTCGCAAGCTCCTGTGTTGATTGCAACACGAAAGGCCTAGAGCTATCATTCTACCTCCCCCCCCCCACCGTGGTTGTTTTGCATCTTGCATTGCTTAGTTTGCGAGCACAATTATATAATATATATATATATTTTTATTAATAATTTAGGGGTCCACCTCTGGTGCAAATTGTGGGACCCACAGCCTCGGAGAAGTGGATAAAAAGGCTTCAAGGAAGAGTATTTGGATTTCTTCCTGAAGCCGTTTGAATATTCCACTTCCCCTACCACCCCATCTTTTCATTCTTTCTTACCAATAGGTATATTTTATTACATAATATGGTACAGAAGATTTAAGAGATACATAAGAACATAAGAACATAAGAAGGAAGGAACACTGCAGAAGGCCTACTGGCCCATGCGAGGCAGGTCCAAGTCTCCTACCGGCTTAAGCCAATGCACCCAACCTAGTCAGGTCAGGTCACATTGACTTAAGGGAGGAACACGGCAACCGACCTGTTAGCACAAGCTATCAGGTCTAACTCACACCCACCCACATCTACTCATGTATTTATCCAACCTATTTTTAAAGCTACACAACGTTCTGGCCTCTATAACGGTACTTGGGAGTTTGTTCCACTCATCCACAACTCTATTACCAAACCAGTACTTTCCTATATCCTTCCTGAATCTGAATTTTTCCAACTTAAAACCATTGCTGCGAGTCCTGTCTAGGCTAGATATTTTCAGCACACTATTTACATCCCCTTTATTTATTCCTGTCTTCCACTTATACACCTCAATCATATCCCCCCTAATTCTACGTCTTTCTAGAGAGTGCAGTTTCAGGGCCCTCGCTGATACAAAGATGACACATACAGTACATGAGGTGTGAGAGATACATGTCTAGTATATACTGTTACGTGTTTGTCACTGATTATAACGCGAAAATTTCATCCAGCTCCTCAGAGCTGGGGCACGTGCCCCAGCTCTGAGAAGCTGGATGAAATTTTCGCGTTATTTATCCTCTTTTTCTTTAAATATTATAGGTAATACATATCTTAAGAAAAAGAGGATAAATAAGTATACAAGATATGATGTAGGGCGAAATGACAGTAGTTTGTTGGATTATGTGTTGGTAGATAAAAGACTGTTGAGTAGACTTCAGGATGTACATGTTTATAGAGGGGCCACAGATATATCAGATCACTTTCTAGTTGTAGCTACACTGAGAGAAAAAGGTAGATGGGATACAAGGAGAATAGAAGCATCAGGGAAGAGAGAGGTGAAGGTTTATAAACTAAAAGAGGAGGCAGTTAGGGTAAGATATAAACAGCTATTGGAGGATAGATGGGCTAATGAGAGCATAGGCAATGGGGTCGAAGAGGTATGGGGTAGGTTTAAAAATGTAGTGTTAGAGTGTTCAGCAGAAGTTTGTGGTTACAGGAAAGTGGGTGCAGGAGGGAAGAGGAGCGATTGGTGGAATGATGATGTAAAGAGAGTAGTAAGGGAGAAAAAGTTAGCATATGAGAAGTTTTTACAAAGTAGAAGTGATGCAAGGAGGGAAGAGTATATGGAGAAAAAGAGAGAGGTTAAGAGAGTGGTGAAGCAATGTAAAAAGAGAGCAAATGAGAGAGTGGGTGAGATGTTATCAACAAATTTTGTTGAAAATAAGAAAAAGTTTTGGAGTGAGATTAACAAGTTAAGAAAGCCTAGAGAACAAATGGATTTGTCAGTTAAAAATAGGAGAGGAGAGTTATTAAATGGAGAGTTAGAGGTATTGGGAAGATGGAGGGAATATTTTGAGGAATTGTTAAATGTTGATGAAGATAGGGAAGCTGTGATTTCGTGTATAGGGCAAGGAGGAATAACATCTTGTAGGAGTGAGGAAGAGCCAGTTGTGAGTGTGGGGGAAGTTCGTGAGGCAGTAGGTAAAATGAAAGGGGGTAAGGCAGCCGGGATTGATGGGATAAAGATAGAAATGTTAAAAGCAGGTGGGGATATAGTTTTGGAGTGGTTGGTGCAATTATTTAATAAATGTATGGAAGAGGGTAAGGTACCTAGGGATTGGCAGAGAGCATGCATAGTTCCTTTGTATAAAGGCAAAGGGGATAAAAGAGAGTGCAAAAATTATAGGGGGATAAGTCTGTTGAGTATACCTGGTAAAGTGTATGGTAGAGTTATAATTGAAAGAATTAAGAGTAAGACGGAGAATAGGATAGCAGATGAACAAGGAGGCTTTAGGAAAGGTAGGGGGTGTGTGGACCAGGTGTTTACAGTAAAACATGTAAGTGAACAGTATTTGGATAAGGCTAAAGAGGTCTTTGTGGCATTTATAGATTTGGAAAAGGCGTATGACAGGGTGGATAGGGGGGCAATGTGGCAGATGTTGCAAGTGTATGGTGTAGGAGGTAGGTTACTGAAAGCAGTGAAGAGTTTTTACAAGGATAGTGAGGCTCAAGTTAGAGTATGTAGGAAAGAGGGAAATTTTTTCCCAGTAAAAGTAGGCCTTAGACAAGGATATGTGATGTCACCGTGGTTGTTTAATATATTTATAGATGGGGTTGTAAGAGAAGTAAATGCGAGGGTCTTGGCAAGAGGCGTGGAGTTAAAAGATAAAGAATCACACACAAAGTGGGAGTTGTCACACCTGCTCTTTGCTGATGACACTGTGCTCTTGGGAGATTCTGAAGAGAAGTTGCAGAGATTGGTGGATGAATTTGGTAGGGTGTGCAAAAGAAGAAAATTAAAGGTGAATACAGGAAAGAGTAAGGTTATGAGGATAACAAAAAGATTAGGTGATGAAAGATTGGATATCAGATTGGAGGGAGAGAGTATGGAGGAGGTGAACGTATTCAGATAGTTGGGAGTGGACGTGTCAGCGGATGGGTCTATGAAAGATGAGGTGAATCATAGAATTGATGAGGGAAAAAGAGTGAGTGGTGCACTTAGGAGTCTGTGGAGACAAAGAACTTTGTCCTTGGAGGCAAAGAGGGGAATGTATGAGAGTATAGTTTTACCAACGCTCTTATATGGGTGTGAAGCGTGGGTGATGAATGTTGCAGCGAGGAGAAGGCTGGAGGCAGTGGAGATGTCATGTCTGAGGGCAATGTGTGGTGTGAATATAATGCAGAGAATTCGTAGTTTGGAAGTTAGGAGGAGGTGCGGGATTACCAAAACTGTTGTCCAGAGGGCTGAGGAAGGGTTGTTGAGGTGGTTCGGACATGTAAAGAGAATGGAGCGAAACAGAATTACTTCAAGAGTGTATCAGTCTGTAGTGGAAGGAAGGCGGGGTAGGGGTCGGCCTAGGAAAGGTTGGAGGGAGGGGGTAAAGGAGGTTTTGTGTGCGAGGGGCTTGGACTTCCAGCAGGCATGCGTGAGCGTGTTTGATAGGAGTGAATGGAGACAAATGGTTTTTAATACTTGACGTGCTGTTGGAGTGTGAGCAAAGTAACATTTATGAAGGGATTCAGGGAAACCGGCAGGCCGGACTTGAGTCCTGGAGATGGGAAGTACAGTGCCTGCACTCTGAAGGAGGGGTGTTAATGTTGCAGTTTAAAAACTGTAGTGTAAAGCACCCTTCTGGCAAGACAGTGATGGAGTGAATGATGGTGAAAGTTTTTCTTTTTCGGGCCACCCTGCCTTGGTGGGAATCGGCCAGTGTGATAATAAATAATATATATATATATATATATATATATATATATATATATATATATATATATATATATATATATATATATATATATATATATATATATATATATATATATATAATATATATATATATGCTCCCTGGGATCATATCTGCTTGGACATCCTCCTGTTTTCTGCAACTTTGAAAGCTCCTGTGTTGATTGCAAGGATATATATATATATATATATATATATATATATATATATATATATATATATATATATATATATATACCAACATTTTAATGAGCTGGTGAAGAAAAGACACGTTGCAGACGAAGCTCCAACTGTGTGTCTTATCTTGACAACTCTAAGCAGTACTCCGTTTGTATCCCTTGTGAGGCGGCGTTGTGTTCCTTTGTTTACACCGGAAAACGCACGTTTACGAAGCCCCACACCCCCCTTCCCCCCACCGGAGATACAAAGCAGTAAAAGCTTCACATTCTCCAGGAAGTAAACAGTGCCAAGAGACTGCATTCTCTTCTTTCCTCCTCTTCCCTCTTCTCCAGCCAATGCTTCCCTCGTCCGCCCACTTACCTTACCCTATCCCCTACTGTCCCCAGCATTCCCTCATCCCCCTCCTGTTTACCCACTGCTATAATTCCCCAGACTGAGCAACATGTGACGTCACAAGAACGTAAATATTATGACGAGAACAAACGCCAACATCATCATGACACCTGCTGGCACCCCTATCCTGCACCATAGCACCTGCTAACACCCCTATCCTGCACCATAACACCTGCTGACACCCTTATCCTGCACCATAACACCTGCTGACACCCCTATCCTGCACCATAACACCTGCTGACACCCCTATCCTGCACCATAACACCTGCTGACACCCCTATCCTGCACCATAACATGCTGACACCCCTATCCTGCACCATAACACCTGCTGACACCCCTATCCTGCACCATAACACCTGCTGACACCCCTATCCTGCACCATAACACCTGCTGGTACCCTTATCCTGCACCACAACACCTGCTAACACCCGTGTCCTGCACTATAACACCTGCTGGCACCCTCATCCTGCACCATAACACCTGGTAACACCCCTATCCTGCACCATAACACATGGTAACACCCCTATCCTGCACCATAACACCTGCTGGCACCCCTATTCTGCACCATAACACCTGCTAACACCCCTACCATGCACCATAACACCTGCTGCCATCCTTATCCTGCACTGTAACACCTGCTAACACCCCTATCCTGCATCATAACACCTGCTGGCACCCCTATCCTGCACCATAACACCTGCTGGCACCCTTATCCTGCATCATAACACCTGCTAACACCCCTATCCTGCACCATAGTACCTGCTGGCAACTTATCCTGCACCATAGCACCTGCTGGCACGCCTACCCTGCACCACACCTGGTAACACACCTGAATATCCTGCACCACAACACCTGCTGGCACACCTATCCTGCACCACAGCACCTGCTGGCACACCTATCCTGCACCACAGCACCTGCTGGCACACCTATCCTGCACCAAAGCACCTGATGGCAAACCTATCCTGTACCGTAGCAGCTGCTAGCAACCTATCTTGCATCATAGCACCTGCTGGCATGCCTACCCTGCACCACATCTGGTACCACACCTGACTATCGTGCACCACAACACCTGCTACCACACCTGACTATCCTGCACCACAGCGCCTGCTACCACACCTGACTATCCTGCAACACAGCACCTGCTGGCACATCTGATTATCCTCCACAGCACCGGCTGGCACACCTGACTGTCCCACACCACAGCGCCTGCTAGCACACCTAATTATCCTCCACAGCACCTGCTGGCACATCTGTCCTCCACAGCACCTGCTGGCACATCTGTCCTCCACAGCACCTGCTGGCACACCTGACTGTCCTCCACCACAGCACCTGCTGGCACACCTGAGTGTCCTCCACCACAGCACCTGCTGGCACACTTGGCTATCCTCCAGCACAGCACCTGCTGGCACACCTGACTGTCCCCCACCACAGTACCTGCTGGCACACCTGACTGTCCTCCACTACAGCACCTGCTTGCACACCTGTCCTCCACCACAGCACCTGCTGGCACACCTGACTGTCCTCCACTACAGCACCTGCTGGCACACCTGACTCCTCCACCACAGCACCTGCTGGCACACCTGACTGTCCACCACAGCACCTGCTGGCACACCTGACTGTCCACCACAGCACCTGCTGGCACACCTGACTGTCCACCACCACAGCACCTGCTGGCACACCTGACTGTCCTCCACCACAGCACCTGCTGGCACACCTGATTATCCACCACAGCACCTGCTGGCACACCTGACTGTCCTCCACCACAGCACCTGCTGGCACACCTGACTGTCCTCCACCACAGCACCTGCTGGCACACCTGACTGTCCTCCACCACAGCACCTGCTGGCACACCTGACTGTCCTCCACAGCACCTGCTGGCACACCTGACTGTCCTCCACCACAGCACCTGCTGGCACACCTGACTGTCCTCCACCACAGCACCTGCTGGCACACCTGACTGTCCTCCACCACAGCACCTGCTGGCACACCTGACTGTCCTCCACTACAGCACCTGCTTGCACACCTGTCCTCCACCACAGCACCTGCTGGCACACCTGACTGTCCTCCACTACAGCACCTGCTGGCACACCTGACTGTTCCCCAGCACAGCACCTGCTGGCATACCTGTCTTCCACCACAGCACCTGCTGGCACACCTGACTGTCCTCCACAGCACCTGCTGGCACACCTGAGTGTCCTCCACCACAGCACCTGCTGGCGCACCTGAGTGTCCACCACAGCACCTGCTGGCGCACCTGAGTGTCCTCCACTACAGCACCTGCTGGCACACCTGACTGTCCTCCACAGCACCTGCTGGCACACCTGACTGTCCTCCACAGCACCTGCTGGCACACCTGACTGTCCTCCACACATTATCATTCAGTTGATTATTTCGTACTCAGCACTTCCAAAAATTTGTATTACCGGTGTATAAAATTGTAAGTAAATTTGGCACAGAGAACGTGGCAGTGAAAATGTCACAAGCAATCAACAGTCTAACCTAAACAACCAGCAAACAACCTAAACAACCAGCAAACAACCTAAACAACCAGCAAACAACCTAAACAACCAGCAAACAACCTAAACAACCAGCAAACAACCTAAACAACCAGCAAACAACCAGCAAACAACCTAAACAACCAGCAAACAACCTAAACAACCAGCAAACAACCAGCAAACAACCTAAACAACCAGCAAACAACCAGCAAACAACCTAAACAACCAGCAAACCTAAACAACCAGAAAACCTAAACAACCAGCAAACAACCTAAACAACCAGCAAACCTAAACAACCAGCAAACAACCTAAACAACCAGCAAACCTAAACAACCAGAAAACCTAAACAACCAGCAAACAACCTAAACAACCAGCAAACCTAAACAACCAGCAAACCTAAACAACCAGCAAACAACCTAAACAACCAGCAAACAACCTAAACAACCAGCAAACCTAAACAACCAGCAAACCTAAACAACCAGCAAACCTAAACAACCAGCAAACAACCTAAACAACCAGCAAACCTAAACAACCAGAAAACCTAAACAACCAGAAAATACAACCTAAACACCCAGTAAACACAACCTAAACACCCAGTAAACACAACGTAAGCAACCAGCAAACATATCTAACCTAAACAACAAACATACCTAGCCTAAACCAAGCAACAAACAAACCTAAACCACATTCAACAATTTTGTATATAATCATACGCAAAAAAAAAATAAAACGATGTTTTTTCCGTTTTTTTTACTGGTATTATTTTTAGTGTACTGGTTTACGCGACGAGTATAGAACATGACTTTTATAAATCCATGTGACTCTAAAATATAACAAAGCTAAATTAAAATTTATCAAGTGTTTATATGAGTGTTAGTCTGAAGTTGTGTCAACACGAGGTCATTAAGGTCACCCTCTTACGTGTGCGCCACCAGAGTACTAATTAAAATAAATTCTCTGTGTACATACACTGAGAAATACACCTAAGCGACTCATGGTTAGAATGTAGGCAATGTTCCAGCAGATAATTCAAAACTATTTCAGGAAGGCAGTGGCTAACCACAAGTATTGTAATAAAATGACATCGGTGATTTTCTGAGGGTTCCCAAGTCTGAGAACATCACAAGAAGTGGATCACTGCAGTAACAAGCTGGAGCAACCTACGCAGCTCCTCCTCACATACTGTCATTCATAAATTTGTCTAGTTTCTAAATATATTCATTTATTGCTCTCTCTCTCTCTCTCTCTCTCTAAATAACAAAAAAGCACAATACAGTGACTGGAATAATACACAAATAATCCGCACATGGGAGGGGCTTACGACGACGTTTCGGTCCGACTTGGACCATTTACAATGTCACAAGCTAGGTGATTTCACAATTCTAATTCTAGGTCTCCGACTCACCTTATGGGTCTGACCTACTTCCACTAGTGGGCCCTGCCACGTGTGGTCGCTTTTATTACTGCTGCATCACTCCACTATAAAAGACTCTGTTCTCATCTTTGCATGAGGCTGCTAAATAAAGCCCCTTATGGGCGAAATGTCTCTCAATCTAAGATAAGCAGGTGCTGCACGAGTGTTATATTAGGCACCACGATTGTATGAGTGTCAATCATCCCTCCCCAGTTATAGAGATGGAACCATAAGTGTCAATCATCCCTCCCCAGTTATAGAGATGGAACCATAAGTGTCAATCATCCCTCCCCAGTCATAAAGATGGAACCATGAGTGTCAATCATCCCTCCCCAGTCATAGAGATGGAACCATAAGTGTCAATCATCCCTCCCCAGTCATAGAGATGGAACCATGAGTGTCAATCATCCCTCCCCAGTCATAGAGATGGAACCATAAGTGTCAATCATCCCTCCCCAGTCATAGAGATGGAACCATAAGTGTCAATCATCCCTCCCCAGTTATAGAGATGGAACCATAAGTGTCAATCATCCCTCCCCAGTCATAGAGATGGAACCATAAGTGTCAATCATCCCTCCCCAGTCATAAAGATGGAACCATTAGACCCCCGACACAACCATCAATGGTACCTTCAGCGTCTCATCCATCCTTTGTGATCCAGTGAGAGGCTCATCTGAGGCTCGTGTTAGGATGCCTCCCTCATACATTAACGAATTGAATGCTATCAGAATACAGATTTGGCAGCATACCTGTCAGCAGCATTATGTGTCTAGTATACCTGTCAGCAGCCTCGTGTGTCTAGCATACTTGTCAGCAGCCTCGTGTGTCTAGCATACTTGTCAGTAGCATACCGTGTCTAGCACACTTATCATAAGAACATAAGAACATAAGAATGTAGGAACACTGCAGAAGGCCTACTGGCCCATACGAGGCAGCATACCGTGTCTAGCATACCTGTCAGCAGCATAACGTCTAGCATACTTGTCAGCAGCATACCGTCTAGCATACTTGTCAGCAGCATACTGTGTCTAGCATACCTGTCAGCAGCATAACGTGTCTAGCATACTTGTCAGCAGCACACCTGTCAGCAGCATACCGTGTCTAGCATACTTATCAGCAGCATACCGTGTCTAGCATACTTGTCAGCAGCATACCGTGTCTAGCATACTTGTCAGCAGCATACCGTGTCTAGCATACTTGTCAGCAGCATACCGTGTCTAGCATACTTGTCAGCAGCATATCGTGTCTAGCATACTTGTCAGCAGCATACCGTGTCTAGCATACTTGTCAGCAGCATACTTGTCATATCAGTAGGATATGATATTGTTTAGAAAAAAAGACAATTATTAAATATTCATGGAGGAAGCGCTAAATAATAAGGGCTGTACAACGCCTGGGGAATGGCAAGTAATCAGGTTTGATCCGAGGATGATGGCTCCAATTCCTTGAATCAAGAAACCCTTCACTAAAATCAGTCAGTAAATGTTTCAAGAAAAAATAATGTCATTATACCGTGGTTGTGGCAATATACAAATATTACGACGTTTCGGTCCGTCCTGGAACATTGTCAAGTTACAATCTGATGGTTCAGGACAGACCAAAACGTCGTCAGAAGCAAGTTTATTTAGGTACAGGTAAACACAGTTACACAAATTATCACATATACACATACACAACAACCACGGGAGAGTTGAATGATAGGTCTAGGTTATTAGTGTTGCAATCAACACATCAGGAGCTTGCAATGTTGCAGAAATAAAGAGGAAGTCCAGGTAGATGCTCTCAAGGAAACGACTAACGAAAGTCGTTTCCCTGAGCGCACCTACATGGGCTTCCTACTTATTTCTGCAACACTTCTAGTTCCTGATGTGTTGACTGCAATACGAAAAGCCTAAATCTACCTTTCAACTTCCCCGTGGTTGTTCTGCATCTTTTATAGATTGTTCGCGACTTTTTGCATAATAAAGTGTGTAAATTACCTAAGATGACCCAAAAAAGTCAGTGACTTATTTCCAAAAGTTGGTTATTTGTATATACGTTTCAAGAAGATAAAATAGGTAAACAATTAAAATGTACCAGCCACACCAACCTATTTCTTTTGTGTGGTTACATTCAATATATTTTAAATTCTCAGTAAGTACTGTGTGAAGCATGCAGGCACATAAGATGCTTTACTGTGGATCCCGAGCTGGCGTCAGGAACTCCATAAAAAAGTGAGTTCGAGCAACAGTCTGGGACTCCTCACACCCAGGAATGTGTGTACACACACACACACACACACACACACACACACACACACACACACACACACACACACACACACACACACACACACACACACACACACACACACACACACTTGTTGGTGTCCTTAACGTTAGTAATCGTGTGGTAATGTGTGTGCCTGGCAACCACCAAACCAGAAGTTCCAGCCCAAATTATTCCATTCTTTCAGTGTGTTACATCAGCAATACTGTGAAGTCTCAGTCTGTACAGGATGTGTGTGCGCGGTGTGTGTGTGTGTGTGTGTGTGTGTGTGTGTGTGTGTGGGTGTGTGTGTGTGTGTGTGTGTGTGTGTGTGTGTGTGTGTGTGTGTGTGCGCGTGCGTGCGTGCTGAAAAATCATAAAGGAATCTAGCAATTCAAATAAAATGCCTGGATTCGAGCCTGAGATCTGGCGTTCCTAAGATTACTAGTCTAGCGCCTTATCAGTACAGCTCTAGAGAATAAATAATATCCTAACTAGGTGCACATACGAACACTCAAACAACTAGGTGTAAGTACATGAACACACAAACACAAAACACCTAGGCATGTACAGTGAACAATCACACAAATTTATTGCCATGAAATAGTGGAGCACAAAATTGTCAGGAACACTTATAAATAAGAGGAGTCAGTTCACATGGAGACAAAGACAAAGAAATTTTTCAGTGCACTTTAACTACATTTTTTCAGTGAACTTTACCTATATTTGCACCTGTGTGTGAGGTCGTCTGAGGAGGACCTCACACACAAGTGCAAATACAGATGAGAGAAAATTGTTCTGAATATCTTATTTGACCATGTCATCCTGTGTGAATAATTTAATTCACAGTTTAAAACTAACTACAATATATGATAAATTAACAATTTTTTTTTTTTTTTTTTTTTTTTTTTTTTTTTTTAAACAAGGCGGCCGTCTCCCACCGAGGCAGGGTGACCCAAAAAAGAAAGAAAATCCCCAAAAAGAAAATACTTTCATCATCATTCAACACTTTCACCACACTCACTGTTTTTGCAGAGGTGCTCAGAATACAACAGTCTAGAAGCATACACATATACAAATACTGTTATTAAATATTTTTAATCCATAATATAACTAGCTCAGCAAAACTATAAAGCACCAGAGGGGAGCATGAAGAGAAGCAGGCGGGTGGGTGGGTAGGCTTGAGAGAGCTGACGAGTTGTAAAAATGTGGTGATGGGGGGGTTAAGGTATCCTTGTGTAGTGACATGATGGAGGTGATGAGGGCAAGGCATCACACCTGCCACACAAGCTATCATCTGCACTTCTTATATCCACCGTCACGTTATAAGTCTTATATCAAACCAAGCTATAATGACTTACTCTTCTTAACAGTTTCACCCGAGGAGTATGCCATGAAGACTAATCCTAGTTATAAGTCTCGGTATAAGTTTTATATACCAAGCCACACTACACTGAAGCTTGTTATATAAAGTCTCACGCTATAGAGACATATATTCAACTATTCCTAGTAAGTTATGAGATACTTTGTTTTAACATTTGCACAGCACAGCGCCTTGGGTGTCAAAAGTGAACTGTGCGATGTGTAAATACTCTTGTAAGCACCTTACAGTTTGATGTGCCTTCAGTTTTATATTGACATTTCTAAGCAATGAAATTCTTGCATCTTTATTCGCACTAGTAACCCCACAGCTCTTGCATGTCACTTCTGTGTAAGACGTCTGTCTACTCTTTATTGTCTTATGTTTATACATATTCCGAGTGCCCTCTTCAATGATGGGAATATTTACTGTTTAGACTATTTGAACTATACTGTTTCTGTTAAAGTATGTCCGTTTAGGATTTGAAAATTTTATCTTATTTATTTATAAGCTATACTTAAGAACATAAGAACAAAGGAACACTGCAGCATTCACCCATAACTACCCATGTACCCGAAGATTTTGACTCAATGATGCTACGTGGAAGTTTGTTCCACTCATCTACAACTCTATTGCCAAGCCAGTACTTTCCAATAACATTTCTAAATCTAACTATGTCCAACTTGAATCCACTGACGAGAGTCCTGCCTTGGCTAGATATTTTCAATGCGTTATTTATATCCCCTTTGTTTATTCCTGATTCTGTGTACACCTAAAATCATATCTCCCTTAATTCTACGTCTTTCCTAAGTGCAAGTTCGATGCCTTCAGCCTGTTTTTGTACGAAAGGTTTCTAATACATGGAATCAACTTAGTTACACATTTGAATTTACAGGCAATTTACACTGTTACCTCAGCTCATCGTAGTGACCTGACCTATCAAAGGCACGTTACCACCACTCCCGAATGCCACCCACAAAACTTGACCAATATCCATATATCAATTTACTGCCAAGTGGACAGAGGCTGTAATGTAGGGAGACTTACCTACAGTCTCCACCCTAATAATAAGTCTTTATTATTATTATTACTATTGTTATTATTATTGTAAGTACATATACAAAGTATACAGGCCTAGCTGACCAACATTCAACCCGCGTTCTCTCGTTCTGAGCCAGAGTTACTTCAATTCATATTATTTTATTCTACATCTTTATTGTGTGAGGTGAGTGGGGGCGAGCAATGCATGAAATGATTAACTTCTTAAAACTTACTGCATGAAGCCACACCCTCAGACGCACGGGAAGGCGCATGGCCAAGTCTCCTTATAAATCTGCAGTAAATAACACATGGGTGTTAGCCCTTACACCTGCTACCACTTCACCTAACAGTAAACAGATACCAAGGCGTTAGTCGACTGTTATGGATGGCATCCTGGGTTGTAATATCTCAGATAAGAGCAGTCTTTGACATCAGAGAAGGCAAGATAACACCTCGTAGCCAGAAGATTAAATAAACGATAAAAATTGCTCGGATGTAAGGTATGTGGGCGGTGTCCGGTCCTTGCTCTTTCTGCTAAATAGCACTTGTCCTCCTGGGTTATTTCAATGCTGCTGTTCCAAACACACCTGACGTATTTCTGTTATATTCCTCATAAAGACAACTGATAACACTCTTCCAGAATAACTCAGACCACCGTACTGCCTCAGGCATGTCATGATCACTGATAACTGCACTCAGGAGAAACGTAAACATTTGACGTTTCGGTTCGTCCTAGACCATTATCAAGATCACAGACTTACGATCACTTATTTGTATTTACCTGTATAATTTAATAATAAAAATATTTTTTTTTAAAACAGATAACGCTTGTAGAATTGCCTCACCAGCAACAAAGTTATATATTCGACAAGTGTAACATGGAAACCATATTAGTATGTGTTAGGCCTTCAGTACACAATGAACTGTAGCACGTGTCTCATGAGTCCTTAAGTACACAATGATGCGTAATACCTATCACACAAAAGTACATTACAAATCTAAAGAAAAAACCTAACTTGTGTAAGAAAAATGCAAAGACTATTTAAATATTTTGATGCACTATCAGCCTCTGTTATTTTCAACTGAGAAAATCCTATTGTTTTATCATCAACAAAAATATAATGAAAAATTACATATCTTAATTAAGAGTTTTAACATATCTTAATTAAGAGTTTTAACATATCTTAATTAAGAGTTTTAACGTTTAATTTTACACATGTTTAATTGTGCCAATTGGCAAAGATGCACACTTGACCAATCACATGCAGGAATTAATACTATGCAACTGCATCCGTAAAACTATTGTCTGAGAACACTGAACTAGTATAGTATATCCTAGTGCTCGAGGTGCAAAACTCAACAGATATATTAAAGTGTATGTGTGTGTGTGCTCACCTATTTGTGGTTGCAGGGGTCGAGTCACAGCTCCTGGCCCCGAATGTGTGTGTGTGTGTGTGTGTGTGTGTGTGTGTGTGTGTGTGTGTGTGTGTGTGTGTGTGTGTGTGTGTGTGTGTACTCGCCTAATTGTACTCACCTAATTGTGGTTGCAGGGGTCGAGACTCAGCTCCTGGCCCCGCCTCTTCACTGATCGCTACTAGGTCCTCTCTCTCTCTCTGCTTCCTGAGCTGTATCATACCTCTTCTTAAAACTATGTATGGTTCCTGCCTCCACTACTTCACTTGCTAGGCTATTCCACTTCCTGACAACTCTATGACTGAAGAAATACTTCCTAACGTCCCTGTGACTCGTCTGAGTCTTCAGCTTCCAGTTGTGTGTGTGTGTGTGTGTGTGTGTGTGTGTGTGTGTGTGTGTGTGTGTGTGTGTGTGTGTGTGTGTGTGTGTGTGTGTGTGTGTGTGTGTAATAAACCGGCAGTCTCCCACCTAGGTAGGGAGACCTAAAAGAAGTAACACTTTCACCATCATTCACTCTTATCACTGTCTTGCCAGAGGCAAGCTGCATAATTTAGGCTTGAGTACATGAGTAAATTACCAGCCTACATTGATATTATTAAATATATTTAAGGTTAAATTATCTCAAAACCTTTAGCAAATTAAAGACACGTAGACGCATCAATTTATTAAAATCACGTTTCGTTCACTTAATCTTTATTAAAACGACATTTCGTTGTGAAAACTAAATGTCGTTTAATAATGGTTTCGTCTGTCTACGTGTTTGTCTTACTGCGTGTCAGCTACTGCCTTAGGTTAGGTAAGATTTGTCAGGAAACATGACAAGTGTTTCCTGATGCGGGTCTGTTGGTCGCTGGAGCTTTGGTGATTTATATAACTAAGATTAGCATAGGTTTACAATAAGGTAATGTATATAACTAAGAAGGCTAATATTATAATGACAATAACGTAATATATATATATATATATATATATATATATATATACATATATATACATATATATATATAGATATATATACATATATATATATATATATATAGATATATATACAGATATATATATATATACATATATATATATACATATATATATATACATATATATATATACATATATATATATACATATATATATATACATATATATATATACATATATATATATATATATATATATATATATATAACTACGAAGGTTAGTATTTTAATGTGAAATTCCTTGAGCCTCTATAGTTTCTTGAAATATTTAATTTCAACGAGTAATGGAGAATTATTATGGCATTGATAAGTCCTTCATAAGAATTTAAATACAGAGATGTAATGGCTGTATCGATAAGATCTCATAAACATTATCATATTACGAGGGTCCGTGGCCTGGTGGCAAAAGCTCTCGCTTCACATGGTGAGGGTCCGGGTTCGATTCCCGGTAAAGGGTGAAAACATTGGGCGTGTTTCCCTACACCGTTTGTCCATGTTCACCCATCAGTAATAATGGGTACCTGGGTGTTAGCGGACTGATGTGGGTCGCATCCTGAAATGCTCTGCATAACAAGCGGCTTTCTATATAACAATGTCACTGAAGTCACCTAGGTCTGTATACCTTGTACATGTACTTGTAGAAATAAAGATATTATTATTATTCATGGGAAGCTCTATATTTTAAACGAAATTCCATACGGAACCTCGTATAAAACATAAATTGTATGTATGGCAGACTAAAAATATGTAAGTATAAACAAAGGAAAACAAGATAAATATTGCACCCGAGGTTATGATTCGAGTGAGTTACTTTCCTCCACTAGGCGTATGACCCCCTACAGCCTACACCAACTATCTCAGCCTAGTATGAGCAGCAGCAATTATCTACTTCACCAGGCTGTGACCCCCCTACACCACCTATCTCAGTTTAGTGAGTCTCCGCGATCATCTCTCATAGCCCAGGCTGTGACTTCTTACACCTTTTTTTTTTTTTTTTTGATGAATGACCCAAGTGGGTTTCGCGTTTCACAAAACTAAGCTAGTACAATTAGGAACCATGTGTGTCTTGCATTTAACAAACAGTTGATCGAGCCTCCACCATTCCTTGCGGTGAATGACCTACTGCGTGTGTTAAAACTGTTAAAATAAGTCAAATAAATATTAATGAAAGTTTTACTCTCGCATGAATTAAAAAAAACCTATATAACCCCTATAGGTTTATTATTGTTAATTAATAATAATAATACTGTTGGTGACAATATATATATAACTTTCAAGCTGCACAACCATCTTAGCGAACATGTTAGTATGTTGTGTATCCTGGGGGAGGTACAGAGGGTGTGTTGTGTGTACTTACGCAAGGGGCGGAAGACCAAGCACTCTGCCCTGGTGTCCACCGCTGCCCACACTTGTGCCACCATCCTCCCACGGCGCCGTCACCTCGATCTTCACCTGAGGAGACGTGTACTGGGGGTCCCCCACTGAGCCCCTCGAGGCGGGCGTAGAGGGGCGAGAGATAGTTGGAGCCGTGGGCGAGGTGTGTGGGGAAGTGTGTGGGGAGGTGAGGGGTGAGGTGAACGGTGATAGGTAAGTCTCACACCCCAGGCTCATCGGCTCCTGATGCGTCTCTGACGATCCCGCCAGGTGCTCATACGAGCCCCCGGAGCTGTGATGCTGAACCTTCTGTTGTTGCTGCTGCTGCTGTTTTAGTTGTTGAATTTGCTGTTGTTGCATGTGTTGTTGGTGAATCTGTTGTTGCATTTGCTGTTGCTGATGATATTGTATCTCTTGTTCATGTGGGTTATGGTGCTGAGGGTGATGCTGCGGACTGTGATGTTGCATCTGTTGCTGCTGCTGCTGCTCTGCTAGCTGATGGTGAAGCTGGTGATGTTCTACTTGGTGTTGCAGCTGTTGTTCTGCTTGATGTTGCAGCTTTTGTTGCTCAGCTTGTTGATGTAGCCTTTGTTGTTGTTGTATGTCGTGTTGTTGTTGCATGTCGTGTTGTTGCTTCATGTCATGTTGCTGTATGTCGTGTTGGTGTTGTACGTTCTGCTGGTGCTGTGTGTTGTGTTGGTGTTGATGCTCCATGCTGTGCTGATGTGGGTGTTGGTGTTGATGCTGGGTGTTAAAATGGTGTTGGTGCGTGTCGTGCTGGTGTTGGGTGTTTTGTTGTTGGGTGTGGTGCTGGTATGGTGGCGGCTGTTTCATAGTAGGAGAGCTGGGGCGGCTGGTGCCGCTCATGCTCTCCATGCGGGAGATAACCTCCTCAAACTCGTCCAACTGGCGGCGTGTGTGGTGGTCGACGGGTGGGAATGGGGGCGGCATGAGGGTGGTGGGATGCCGCCCGTCATGACCGCCCTCCTGCACCTGAGTGAAGGTGTGGGTGTCTCCTGCCCAGGAGCGGGATGGTGTGGATACTGGGGGTGCCTGGGGCTGAGTAACGGGGTTCGGGAAGGAGCGGGGGAGGAGAGGCTCCAGCACTACCTCCAGCTGACAGAAGAGATCAGCGTGGCACTGCGCCGGACCAGCAGGACGCACCACCCTAGGGCACTCCATCACAGCTCCTCCACCCTCAACCTCTTCCACACACCCATCATCCCTCCTCTCCTCACTCCCTCCACTACACACCTTTCTTTTCTAGCCCCGATGCACGCACTTTTCCCCTATTAATGCTGCAGCTCCCTGTTCACTCGTTTATCTTATTCACTACTTTCTTCACTCATATTTTTCCCCTGAGGGACACCTAACACTGTTCACTGGTAGAGACAGGAAATAGTGAGTGAGAAACAGTGCCACACCTTGGGTTCTGGGTATCACGGTTCACGACACTGCCTTAACCCAGGCACAGGTACCAGTGCCACACGCTGCAACACTGACGCCCAGGGAGAGACTAGTGCTGGGCATGACCTTGGGGGCTCTGGCACCCCTAAACTCTGGCACCACCACAGTCCCCCCCAGCCCATGACACTGCTACACCCCCAACCTTCCCCTCTTCTGCTTTCAGGCCTTGCCAAACTAGGGTGTATTTTTACTATTGCGTCACTGCTCTTACTGCTGCAGCTTGACGCGAGTACACAAACAAGCAGACAACACCACCAGCAACAGGTGAGTACTCCTGCTCACCTCTATGAATGATCTTAGGGATACACAACGGGTGAGTAGTACTCCTGCTCACGTGTTTCAATGATCACACACACACACACACTTATTCCAGCCACCAACTTTGTTTTTTACTCTCTCCTGCTCTCCTTGTCCTTCATTGCACTGCCCCATATTAACACGCTAGACGAAGACAGCAAGGACAGGACCATTTCTCAATTGTCTTTGGCTGTGGTGAGGCTGCGAGTGTGGCAATGTCTGATGCTTGCTACAAGATTAATTCATCTCCTTGGTGCAGCCACCACCGCCGACACTTCTATCTCACACTTCAAGTTTATTTTAGAAACGGAATGTGTACTGTAGTGTAATGTTTTAGTTGACTACCTCCTCCTCCACCCCAATCACTGCTGCTACAACAACTGTTATACCATTATGATTATAATTTTATAATTCCACAACCACCGCAGTATCATTACCCCCTCCCCAACACCACCCAACGCTCTACTGCCACAACTGCCAACTTGTCCTTATCTGAGCATCAGATATATATATATATATATATATATATATATATATATATATATATATATATATATATATATATATATATATATATATATATATATATATATATATATAAATATAATCAACCCCTCTGTGGCTGGGGATCGAACATACACCATACTTGCCTGGTCTTTACCAAGCAACTATGAACAGTGACCACTCACCCACAAGCTCCTTAATAAGTTGAGCAATAGTTTCACACTTTACGTGAGGCATTAAACCCCTGTGGGATATTCAACGCATCAGGAGAGTTCGTGGGTACACATTGTATACACTAACACAATGTAAATGAAACACAAACAGTATGGAATTACCTGGAGTTTACCTGGAGAGAGTTTCGGGGGTCAACGCCCCCGCGGCCCGGTCTGTGACCAGGCCTCCTGGTGGATCAGCGCCTGATCAACCAGGCTGTTGCTGCTGGCTGCACGCAAACCAACGTACGAGCCACAGCCCGGCTGATCAGGAACTGACTTTAGGTGCTTGTCCAGTGCCAGCTTGAAGACTGCCAGGGGTCTGTTGGTAATCCCCCTTATGTGTGCTGGGAGGCAGTTGAACAGTCTCGGGCCCCTGACACTTATTGTATGGTCTCTTAACGTGCTAGTGACACCCCTGCTTTTCATTGGGGGGATGGTGCATCGTCTGCCAAGTCTTTTGCTTTCGTAGTGAGTGATTTTCGTGTGCAAGTTCGGTACTAGTCCCTCTAGGATTTTCCAGGTGTATATAATCATGTATCTCTCCCTCCTGCGTTCCAGGGAATACAGGTTTAGAAACCTCAAGCGCTCCCAGTAATTGAGGTGTTTTATCTCCGTTATGCGCGCCGTGAAAGTTCTCTGTACATTTTCTAGGTCGGCAATTTCACCTGCCTTGAAAGGTGCTGTTAGAGTGCAGCAATATTCCAGCCTTGATAGAACAAGTGACCTGAAGAGTGTCATCATGGGCTTGGCCTCCCTAGTTTTGAAGGTTCTCATTATCCATCCTGTCATTTTTCTAGCAGATGCGATTGATACAATGTTATGGTCCTTGAAGTTGAGATCCTCCGACATAATCACTCCCAGGTCTTTGACGTTGGTGTTTCGCTCTATTTTGTGGCCAGAATTTGTTTTGTACTCTGATGAAGATTTAATTTCCTCATGTTTACCATATCTGAGTAATTGAAATTTCTCATCGTTGAACTTCATATTGTTTTCTGCAGCCCACTGAAAGATTTGGTTGATGTCCGCCTGGAGCCTTGCAGTGTCTGCAATGGAAGACACTGTCATGCAGATTCGGGTGTCATCTGCAAAGGAAGACACGGTGCTGTGGCTGACATCCTTGTCTATGTCGGATATGAGGATGAGGAACAAGATGGGAGCTAGTACTGTGCCTTGTGGAACAGAGCTTTTCACCGTAGCTGCCTCGGACTTTACTCTGTTGACGACTACTCTCTGTGTTCTGTTAGTGAGGAAATTATAGATCCATCGACCGACTTTTCCTGTTATTCCTTTAGCGCGCATTTTGTGCGCTATTACGCCATGGTCACACTTGTCGAAGGCTTTTGCAAAGTCTGTATATATTACATCTGCATTCTTTTTGTCTTCTAGTGCATTTAGGACCTTGTCGTAGTGATCCAGTAGTTGAGACAGACAGGAGCGACCTGTTCTAAACCCATGTTGCCCTGGGTTGTGTAACTGATGGGTTTCTAGATGGGTGGTGATCTTGCTTCTTAGGACCCTTTCAAAGATTTTTATGATATGGGATGTTAGTGCTATTGGTCTGTAGTTCTTTGCTGTTGCTTTACTGCCCCCTTTGTGGAGTGGGGCTATGTCTGTTGTTTTTAGTAACTGAGGGACGACCCCCGTGTCCATGCTCCCTCTCCATAGGATGGAAAAGGCTCGTGATAGGGGCTTCTTGCAGTTCTTGATGAACACAGAGTTCCATGAGTCTGGCCCTGGGGCAGAGTGCATGGGCATGTCATTTATCGCCTGTTCGAAGTCATTTGGCGTCAGGATAACATCGGATAGGCTTGTGTTAATCAAATTTTGTGGCTCTCTCATAAAAAATTCATTTTGATCTTCGACTCTCAGTCTGGTTAGCGGCTTGCTAAAAACTGAGTCATATTGGGACTTGAGTAGCTCACTCATTTCCTTGCTGTCATCTGTGTAGGACCCATCTTGTTTAAGTAGGGGCCCAATACTGGACGTTGTTCTCGATTTTGATTTGGCATAGGAGAAGAAATACTTTGGGTTTCTTTCGATTTCATTTATGGCTTTTAGTTCTTCCCGCGATTCCTGACTCCTAAAGGATTCTTTTAGCTTAAGTTCGATGCTTGCTATTTCTCTGACCAGTGTCTCCCTGCGCATTTCAGATATATTGACCTCTTTTAGCTGCTCTGTTATTCTTTTCCGTCGCCTGTAAAGGGAGCGCCTGTCTCTTTCTATTTTACATCTACTCCTCCTTTTTCTTAGAGGAATAAGCCTTGTGCATACATCGAGTGCCACCGAGTTAATCTGTTCTAGGCATAAGTTTGGGTCTGTGTTGCTTAGTATATCTTCCCAGCTTATATCGGTTAGGACTTGGTTTACTTGGTCCCACTTTATGTTTTTGTTATTGAAGTTGAATTTGGTGAATGCTCCCTCGTGACTAGTCTCATTTTGTCGGTCTGGGGCTCCACGCATACATGTCTGAACCTCAATTATGTTGTGATCTGAGTATATTGTTTTTGATATGGTGACATTTCTTATCAGATCATCATTGTTAGTGAAGATGAGGTCTAGTGTATTCTCCAGTCTAGTAGGCTCTATTATTTGCTGGTTTAAATTGAATTTTGTGCAGAGATTTAAAAGCTCGTGTGAGTGTGAGTTTTCATCAGAGCTGCCTCCTGGTGTTATTACTGCAACAATATTATTTGCTATATTCCTCCATTTTAGGTGCCTTAAGTTGAAATCCCCCAGGAGCAAGATGTTGGGTGCAGGAGCTGGAAGATTTTCCAGACAGTGGTCAATTTTTAACAGCTGTTCCTGGAATTGCTGGGATGTTGCATCCGGAGGCTTGTAGACTACCACAATGACTAGGTTTTGGTTCTCGACCTTTACTGCTAAAACTTCCACTACGTCATTTGAGGCATTAAGCAGTTCTGTGCAAACAAGTGACTCTGCAATGTACAGGCCAACCCCCCCCCCCTTTTGCCTGTTCACTCTGTCACATCTGTATAGGTTGTAACCTGGGATCCATATTTCGTTGTCCAAGTGATCCTTTATGTGGGTCTCAGTGAAAGCCGCGAACATTGCCTTTGCCTCTGCAAGCAGTCCACGGATGAAAGGTATTTTGTTGTTTGTTGCTGGCTTTAGACCCTGTATATTTGCAAAGAAGAATGTTATCGGACTGGTGGTATTGTTGGTACTGGGGGGGGATTTTTTTTCCGGCATTAGTATCTGTATCTGTTGGTTTGGAGTGGAGGCCATCGACTGTGGTTCCACTCCAGGAATGACTGGATTTGGTGTACGATTTCTGCCATTTCCTGCCAGTTTTTTTTCCTTCCTGGCACTAAAAAACCTCTCCCTCTTGAGTGGCTGTGGCTACCCAGGTTTTCCCATGGCCTGGATGTTTTGTATCTTTTTGTCCCCTTTAGATGGTATGCCTGGCAATTTAAGTTATAGCACAGTCTTTCCTGTACTGAAGAGGTACACATTTCAGGGTGAAAAAGCTTACAGGAAGGGAGTTTGCATTTTCCTGTTGTCATATGGGCATGACATTTTCTAGGGTGGTCATAGTTGCATGTCCCATCTGTTTTTCCAGATTTCCCATGCCAGCAGATACCAAGTGCATAGTATGTGCACAGGCTTGGTTTCCGTTTGCCTTGGGTTTCTGTGACTGTATTCCCTGTTGGTGCATGTTTCCCTGTCTTATTCCTATCCTCCCTAGCACCAACAATGGAGCTCCCACCAGTTGTTTTTGGTAATTTATCCTCACTATTGCTATTGGAGTCCTCTTGTTTGCTATTTCCTGCGGTATTTCTAGTTTGCAATATTGGTTTTATCTTATCTTTGACTACACTTGTTTCCCTACTATGGCTCCTGTCCTCTGTGAGGTCATTTATATGTATTCCTTCCTGCGTATAATTCCCGACTACCTGGACAAAATCTCCAGCTTCACCATTACTGTCTCCCAGGACAGTATCTCCAGCTTCACCATTTCTGTCTCCCAGGACAGCACCTCCAGCTTCACCATTACTGTCTCCCAGGACAGCACTATCAGCCCCACATTTACTGACTACCAGGACATCACCTCCAGCCTTACAGTTTGTGACTACATGGCCAGTATCAAGGGCAGTACCATTCAGCCCAGACTTTTTATGTTCCCATCTGTTGTAGAAAGCTTCCAGGTTTTCTATGAAAGCAGCTTTGATGTTATCCTCTTTTAATACCCTTGTGATTTTAGTCCACAGATTTTCCTCATTTGGGCATACCCAAAAACACTTCTCTGTTTTAATACTGCTTGTAGCTAGTTCTGGGATATCTGCACAAGGAGCGTGACACCAATTTCCACAAAAATGACAATTTATCCATGTGGAAGCCCGTTTGTTTGACTGACCACAGACTACACACAGCTTCATAATGATTTGAATGGTTGATTTACTGCAATTCTACTAGCAACCTCTTGAATATTATATTAATAACCTTAAATGAAGCTCTAGCTATTTGTATTTCTGTTTCTAACTCTTTTTGTATATTGGACAGCTTACCGTCACGTTCCTGATTTTTAATGTTTGTGTTTATAAGGGCGCCTACAAACCCATCCGTTTACAGTCTGCTTTATTGTCCAACGAAACTGTTTGAAACCAGTCCCGGGTTCGGACCAGTCAAGGGTTCGGACCAGTCAAGGGTTCGGACCAGTCGATCTGCTCTGATCAGTGGGTCACTTATTTAAAACATACTGGTCGGTGATTTGAGCTAACACATGAAGGATCTACTGGAAATTATCTACCCGAGTAATATGTGATTTGACTGATACAAAAGTATAACTTGCGTGTTGAAGAGCCGGTGATATCTGGCAGCTCCTACAATGACGTACAGTCGACCTCTTTGTTTATCAATCGCTGTATCTGGCTTTTCTATTTTTTGTTTTTTCCGTCTCCACCACAATAAATGCTATATTATCACTATAGTTGACTGGTGCAAATTTTGGAGGAAGGACGCTTTTTCTGTAGTAATAATTGCTTCTCGTTGTGTATATTGCGACCGCTGGTAACTACAGGTTATATGAAATTCACAGTAACGTCTCGTATTTCAAGAAAAAGAAACTAATGAAAGTCACTCCACTCCACTAAGTACCATTATAATACTGGTTAGTTGCTACTACAACACTGTATTCTGCTATTCACTGGTATCACTAGATTATATGCGAGTACACTAGCAGGCCAGGAAGATT
This sequence comes from Cherax quadricarinatus, assembly GCF_038502225.1. Classification (NCBI taxonomy): domain Eukaryota; kingdom Metazoa; phylum Arthropoda; class Malacostraca; order Decapoda; family Parastacidae; genus Cherax; species Cherax quadricarinatus. The sequence continues at coordinate 55,488,578 of NC_091302.1, read as the reverse complement.
ATTAAAAACAGCTGACCTGTGGTAAGTTTCTGGCGACTTCTGGCACCTGCCTCTATAGGCTTATCACTTCATTTACAAATTCACCTGTTTTCAAATGACACTTTAGCCTTTATCATCAATATACTAGGGAGCCACTGTAGTATACACTATACACTATGTATACTCAATGCTTTCAGGGAGACTTTCTTTCCTCTGACACAAAGTTCAAATATTATTATTTTTTTCACACGGGAAACAGGCCTATGATTCCCCTCTGGCAGTAAACTCTGCTAGGTAATGCACACTAATTCTCCTTTTTTGACTCAGTATATAATGTTTTCCGCCCAAGATTGGTTCCAGGCGCTAGAGGGATGTATCGTATAGGATTGATGACACAAATTAAAGTTCTAGCACGTAAGAGCGACCGTGAAAACACCAGAAAACCGGGAGCACAACGAGGCACGCCTTGACTTTTTTTTTTATCTTGGGTTTTTAACACTCCGGGTTAATAATTTAAAAATGTCTACCACTGCTTAAATTTTAGTTTTCTATGAAGTCCAAAGAAAACATGTTTCTCTTTTCAGGGGTGACTGAGGAAAGAGCGAGGCATTGTTTATGAGATAAGATAAGATAAGATATGATAACATAAGATAAGATATGAGGTAAGATAAATAAGTATATTCAGGTACAGGTACACAAATAGTTATATAAATTGTCATACATGGGAGCATATGTGTAGGTTACCTAGGATAACCCAATAAAGTCAGGATCCTTGTAGTGAATTATTATTTAAATGTTAACAGTTAAAAATTGTTAGGTAACTCAACTACGTGAAACAGACACTAGGCTGTTACAACTACGACCATAATATTTAAAGGGGGTGGACCGGTAACCAGCGGAAGGCCTCGGTCAGATGATCAAAAGCTCCAACGGCAGGTCATCAACTGACTAAAACCCGCGTCAAGAAACACTTACCCCGTTTCCTGACAAGCCTCACCTAACCTATGTGAAAAAACATTAATATTATCTTCAAGAGGAGCTCTAAACTCGCAAGGATCATAGAGGGCCATGGAATGGAAGGTAATCACATTTGATTCAAGGAAAGGCAAGGTAGTTCCAATTCTTCGAATCACATGTCCTTTACTGACATCCTTTTTTTTTTTTTTTTTTTTATTCGCCGGTATTCTCCCGGCCCGGGTCTTTTCCAAGTAGTGGTGACCCGGCCTTGGCTCCCTATCTGGGGAGTGTCTCGAGACTTAAGTCTCCCATGGGAGGAGGTACAGTACCTCCTCATCTTTAGGACCAAGTGTCCCCAGGCCTAGCCACATTCCCCGCCCTCACGGGGCTCGTAGGGAGAAGCTAGGCCTCTGGTCTGCCATCTACCCCGCCTCAAAGGGGCTCGTGGGGATGGCAGTCTTATGAGCTGCAGATGGTAGCAAGCTCAGGCATACTGATAACCAGGTACCTACCTCCATTGAAGGGGCAGTCTGAGGACTCTTTAATCTTTAACTTACATTAACAACATATTGTTTTACAGACATCACTACACAATGTCTGCAATAACCACATACTTGATAGTCATAAACTGGTTATAAATTATGCAGATTTATTACAAGTTATAATAAATCTATTAACTAAATTATTTTCAGTGGGCTCATTATTTGAATCTTATTTGACGTGCACGTGTTTATTTTTATATTAAAATACCTACAGTACATACTGAAAACTTAAAATTTCAAGACAAACTATTACCTCATATATTGTTAGTTTATTCATTAGGAAGAAAACACAGGTCAAGCAGCTGGTGGCTCTGAGGAGCCATGGCAGCACAACCACTGGCTCTCCCTTGCCAGACTCACTGGTCTGAGTAGCACCACTGAGCATATATGTTATACAGTATCAGATGAAAGTGTCTTTTTTTAGCACCGATTTACATTATTAATGGACTTGACATAGTCAGGAAAACAATCCGGTACTTTACTTCAGAAAAGAAAAAAAGTATTTGATGCCCGACTTGTTTTGGGTTATCCTAGGTAATCTACATATATGCTGCTATGTATGATAATTTATGTAACTGTATTTATGTGTACCTCTACCAGAATAAACTTACACCTACACTGAGTAAACCCAAAACACATCTAGTTTACATATAAACAGTGAAGTTTATAGAGACTTTCACCACCAAGGAACCCTCTCAGCAGATATAATGTATATTTCGTCCTCATACTGAAGCCTGGAGAAGCAGGAGACGATTAGTTTCAGCCCAAGAAAATGGTATATACCTTAACTTGCTTGAATCAAAGATCCCTTCACCAGTATCGACACACCTCAACTGAGGGGGAAAGGGGAAGTAGTAATTTAATTTCTTATATTCTCACCACATGGGTACCTGAGTGCCACTGCCCGTTATTTCTTATACTTTTGTTTGTCAGTACATTGTTACTGAGTACTAGGTAACACTGAGGTGTTCCGTGCTTGGTAATACTGAGAAGTGTTCAATATTTGGTAATACTGGCTTGTGTTCCATACTTGATAACACTGGTATGTTACGTGGTAAAACTGATGTTTTATACTTGGTAACACTGGTGCGTTCCACACTTGGTAACACTAATGAATGCTCCATACTTGGTAACACTGATATGTTTTTCATACTTGTGAAGGTGTTAATCTGATTCTGATTTCTGTGACTGAATTTCAAGGTTAGAAACAACGAGAGGTGTATGTCTATCAATTACAAGAATTTAATCAATATTTTGTGCGTTAAGGTTTTCTTAATTGGTTAACACGTTACATACAGCCTTGAACATCGCGAAATGGATAGGCTTTGAACCTAGTTAACTAAGATAACCTTGAATTCCGGTGCAGTTACAAACCTTTACTTTCTCTTATTTATCAAAGCAATTTTTTGTACTTTCATATATACACTGAAGGACTCTACTGAGTCCAGTTCCCTTCTGTGAAGTAATTTTCCCAGTCAAAATAGTTTACACGTTTCGTCCATTTAAAAGAGATGTGACCAGCTATAGAAATGTTGGTCTCCCAGTTGATAAGCTAATCAGCTTTACTTTACAGGTAAACTGATTTAAGAGTATAACAACGGAAAACAGTATTTTAGATACTTGGTACCCCTACAATGGAGCGCCATGCTGTCTCGTCCCTCCCTCCTTCATTACATGCTTTGTGTGAAACAAACCACCGTCCTGAGTGCAAGGTGAGACACAACATGAACAGAAATATAAAACGCAGGTAGATCTGTGTATTTCGGTCAGAGACCTTCAGACTCTGAAGGTCTCTGACCTATATATAGAGCTCTCTTACTTGAGTTTCATATTTCTGTCAAAGTTGTTTCTGATTTTGCATCGAAGTGTTTATGATACTTTAATCCAAGCACAGTCGTATATCTTTTGGTCTTTGATACTGATTAGGCATTATTGTCTTTGCTATGGCATAGTCTAAAACAAAAAATATGCACAAGCTGAACGTATAAACACCGAAATGTATATATTTCACTATGCAAGCTTCCCGGTTTACCTCAATACTTATTTTAAGGAATGAAGCATTTTTAATAGTGAACAGATGAATCAGTGACCTCCATGTGCAGTAAATAGGCTCTAAACCTAAGTAACATGCTACCTTAAAATCAGTAACTGAGGATTGGATGAATGCTGGTGTGAGTACTGAAAAAAGTGTTGGTGTACATTACCATGTGGTCGGCTTGTGTGGCCAGACGTCTGCTGCCACTCACCGCTTCCTGGAGACAACCTGTTTTATCCTACCATCTTTAACACTATGTGTGTGTGTGTGTGTGTGTGTGTGTGTGTGTGTGTGTGTGTACTCACCTAATTGTGGTTGTAAGGGTCGATTCACAGCTCCTGGCCCCGCCTCTTCACTGGTCCCTACTAGGTCACTCTTCCTGCTCAATGAGTTTTATCTTACCTCTTGTTTAAGCCATGTATGGATCCTGCCTCCACTACATCACTTCCCAGACTATTTCACTTCCTGACAACTCTGACAACTCCTAACATCCCTGAGATTCATGTGATTCTTCAACTTCCAATTGTGACCCCTTGTTGCTGTGTTCCCTCTCTGGAACATCCTGTCCTTGTCCACCATGTCAATTCCTCTCAGTATTTTATATGTCGTTGTCATATCCCCCCTATCTCTGTCCTCCAGTGTCGTCAGGTCGACGTAGGACATGCCCCTTAGCTCCGGGACTAGTCTTGCTGCAAACCTTTGCACTTTCTCTAATTTCCTTACATGCTTGGCTAGGTGTGGGTTCCAAAACGGTGCTGCATATTCCAATATAGGCCTGATATACACGGTGTACAGAGTCCTGAACAATTCCTTGTTGAGATGTTGGAATGCCTTTCTTAGGTTTTCTAGGTGCCCATATGCTGCAGCAGTTATTTGGTTGACGTGCGCCTCAGGAGATGTGCCCGGTGTTATACTCACCCCAAATCCTTTTACTTGAGTGAGGTTTGTAGTCTCTGGCCCCCTAGACTGTACTCCGTCTGCGATCGTCTTTGCCCTTCCCAAATCTTCATGACTTTGCACTTGGTGGGGTTGAACTCCAAGAGCCAGTTTCTGGACCAGGCCTGTAGCCTGTCCAGATCCCTTTGTAGTTCTGCCTGATCCTCGTCCGATTGAATTCTTCTCATCAACTTCACATCATCTGCAAACAGGGACACTTCTGAGTCTATTTCTTCCGTCATGTTCACAAATACCAGAAACAACACCGGTCCTAGAACTGACCCTTATGGAGCCCTGTGTGTGTGTGTGTGTGTGTGTGTGTGTGTGTGTGTGTGTGTGTGTGTGTGTGTGTGTGTGTGTGTGTGTGTGTGTGTGTGTGTGTGTGTGTGTGTGTGTGTGTGTGTGTGTGTGTGTGTGTGTGTGTTTAAATAAGAGATGCGAGATTTTAGGAACCATGCGATTGCGGCTCCCCCTCCCCCCACAAAAAAAAAAGGTTAAAGAGTCCCTATAACACACAACTATTACACTATGAAGGACAAAATAGAGAAAAAAATGCACAACAAAGATTTAGAGAACAGAGTGGCTATTACGAAGCATTCCAAACTTCAATCAAAAGGAAGAACAAGCTGGGGTCGCCGACCTCTGTGAATTCCGTCATATCAAACTATTACCGTAAATAGCTAAATGTTTCAATCGAGGGCAACAACGTTGAGATGTTACCAGAAATGCGACGGTAAGTTCATGTGGGAGTCAATCTTCATGCGGTTTTATCCGGTAATTTTATTTGGGATGTGTAAATAATTATCGATGAACAAAGAGGAACACAAGTACCGAGGGATATCCACCCAATGATATCGTGCTAGTCACGCAACTCAGTCTCCCAAATTGCAATGTCGATGTCCAACTTTTTTTTTTTTTTACCGTGAGTTAATTTATCCAGAATTTAACCGTGACTAAAATTAAATATTAGGTTAGCTTAGCTGAACTTATATTTACGTATTGTTAGCCGCAATAAACAAATCACAGACAGAAATGAGACACATCTGAAACTGGGGACTCAACCGATGTGGCTTAAATACTTGGCAACCACACGTTTATTATTTACGGCAGGTAACGTGTTGTGTACATATACTAATGGTTCAGAAGTTCATCGCCTTCGCGTCCCGGTTTCAGACCAGGTCCCCCATATTAAAAAAAAAAAATACAGGAGTAAAACTATTAAGAGAGAGAACAGCAAAATTGTCTATTAAACGTGCGTAAACGTTCGTAAAATTTTCATGAAATTTTATATATTCAAGAAACAGAAAAAGAATTCTGCAAGAGTATAAAACCTATAAAAAAATTCCATTTCATATTCACATAAAAGGAAAGAAGCGTCTTCCAAGATGGTTGCTCTCTGAGACCGACTTAGTACTTGATCAACAAGTACTGGTTGGTGACTTGATCAACAAGTACTGGTTGGTAACTTGATCAACAAGTACTGGTTGGTAACTTGATCAACAAGTACTGGTTGGTAACTTGATCAACAAGTACTGGTTGGTAACTTGATCAACAAGTACTGGTTGGTAACTTCCTAGATGGTTGCTCTGAGACCAACCTAGTACTTGATCAACAAGTACTGGTTGGTAACTTGATCACCAAGTACTGGTTGGTAACTTGATCACCAAGTACTGGTTGGTAACTTGATCAACAAGTACTGGTTGGTAACTTGATCAACAAGTACTGGTTGGTAACTTGATCAACAAGTACTGGTTGGTAACTTGATCAACAAGTACTGGTTGGTAACTTGATCAACAAGTACTGGTTGGTAACTTCCTAGATGGTTGCTCTCTGAGACCAACCTAGTACTTGATCAACAAGTACTGGTTGGTAACTTGATCAACAAGTACTGGTTGGTAACTTGATCAATAAGTACTGGTTGGTAACTTGATCAACAAGTACTGGTTGGTAACTTGATCAACAAGTACTGGTTGGTAACTTGATAAACAAGTACTGGTTGGTAACTTGATCAACAAGTACTGGTTGGTAACTTGATCAACAAGTACTGGTTGGTAACTTGATCAACAAGTACTGGTTGGTAACTTCCTAGATGGTTGCTCTCTGAGACCAACCTAGTACTTGATCAACAAGTACTGGTTGGTAACTTGATCACCAAGTACTGGTTGGTAACTTGATCAACAAGTACTGGTTGGTAACTTGATCAACAAGTACTGGTTGGTAACTTGATCAACAAGTACTGGTTGGTAACTTGATCAACAAGTACTGGTTGGTAACTTGATCAACAAGTACTGGTTGGTAACTTCCGAGATGGTTGCTCTCTGAGAACAACCTAGTATTTGATCAAGTACTGGTTGGTGACTTGTCTTTTCTCCCAGTGAATCTACCTGGATGGTGTTCCAGGGGTCAACGCCCCCGCGGCCCAGTCCTTGACCAGGTCTCCCGGTGGATCAGGGCCTGATCGACCATATGTTGTGGTGTTTCTCAAAGAAAAAATAAATTATTGTAGTAACCGAGACTCTTAACTTACGTTATCTTAGGTCTTCTACGAAGCCTAACTTGGTATCATAGATAAAAGGCTGGAAGCCTGACGTAGACACTAGTGGTTGTTGGACAAGAAAATAACTACTATACATACTTTGGTTTTGGTTCGCATGCGTTGTGTAGACAATGTATTTTTACATATACGATAACAATTTCTTTTAAACGTTTTCAGTATTAACAATAGCTCTTCACAGTATAAATGATAATGGATAGATAATATCAAATGTGATGGACAGTGTGAAAGTTATGGTACTAGGTAAGAATGACAGAATGATCAAAACTAATGATATTGTAAAACAAGTAAACATTTTAATTTCCAAGACCGTAAATTAGTTATGAGGATGGGTTAGAAGTCTGTTTACATCATACACAGAAAAAGCCCATAACTGTGCCAAGCATTTCGAGCAGATAGTAGATACAGAGTATTACATAGCAGGTGATAATGGCAGTACCCGGATAGCAGTAGTAAATGGGATAATCCTAGTAGCGTGGTAAATTAATACAGTATCATGTTAATTGTAGAAGAGAGCGTAATATGTTAAAGCGTAGTAGCAGTTGATGGTAATGGAACGTCACGTCTGGCTAGCCATGCTGACGCCTCCCACATCAGTACTGTCCTCTCACTCAACCTTCACATACTTGACATAGATCTACATTCCTGCTACAACTTACTTTCAATACTACCATATTCCTGCGTATCATTAAAAAAGTACATATTTAGAGATGAAACAAATTATTGAATATTTACGACCCCCTTCTCTTCAAAAAGTATTAAAGTGTATTTCACGAAGCATTAAACCCATGTGAGTCGTTCAGTACAAGGGGTGTTTGATGGAAGCTCGAACCTCCGTCACTATAAAAAATATTAACCTTAAGCAAATGATATCACCCAGCAAGATTCAAAATTCATTTTTTTATTTCTTCGCGTAGTATACAATGTGTAGTTTACAAGTAATAAAATATTAAGCACAAAGAGGCTACTAGCATATATGAGCATACCGAACACTGGTTGTGAACTGGAATTATACTAGCTGTAACAGGCGATAACACAAATACAGAGAGGTTGCTACACAGAAGACATGGCTCGTGCAACATGTTCTTCATCAGTGACTTGCACGAATGGCCACATACTTGACTCGTGACCTATAAAGTCAAGTAAAATCAGCGTGACATGTTGTCAAGAGTGACGTCTGATCTTCTCAATGGCTTTTTTTTTTTTTGTCTCTACAAGACGTGCCATTGCAACACTGAATTATTCTTGTTAATTAATTCCTACAAGGTGCGCGACTACAACCTTATATCATTGTTAACGACAAATTTGCCCTCCGTTCTTAAAATTTCTTTGTGATTTTATTACTAACAAGATTAACCTCAGAAAGGTTTTAAATACAAAGTATTATAACAAAATTCCCAGGCACAAAAGTTATGACAAAAATACAAACCGAACTGTAACTTTGAAAATTGCAGTAAAAATACGTTAATTCGGTTAGAAAACATTTACTACAAAAGTTTTTGGGGTAAACAGAAGAATTTGGTTACAGTGATTTGAAAGTAATGGTATATCAACTCCTAAATTATAAAAAAAATAGCTCAGAACAAAATGTATCATGCAATAATTTCTTTTAGTAAATAAGAAACTTTTGAAGAGTTAATACAAATGGCTCCCTCCATTTTATGAACTACTTCTCATGTAAGGTATTTTCTCGTATTACTATATGCCGCCACTTTCTCTTAACAGCCATCACTGTAGACTTCTAACAAAAACATTACTGACATGTAAGTATAGAAGACATCGCAGTATTCATGGTATACTGCCTCAAATTCCTTACCAAAGACGCCCAGTAAATTTGTTAGGAAAAACGTGCGAAACCGCTCAGGTATATTATCGTAGCTGTAATCACGTCAATGAATTCTTACCATAAAAATACTGAAGAACTCATCGGTAAAGCTAACATAAAAGACCTAAAATATACTACTACTACTACTACTACTACTAATAATAATAATAATAATAATAATAATAATAATAATAATAATAATAATAAGAATAAGAATAATCACTAAACCGTATAAGTCATACAGCGCTGGCCTAGAACAACACTATAAAATTTATCTAAAATAACTCTCCCCCCTAATAACAACAGTGCTGCAGGCCATTACAAGAATGTAAGTGTGCGTATAGGCCTGTGTGGTAACTGGTGAGCCTAGTCCTATACTGTGATACCCAAACATTCTTGAAGATAACATTTGTGTGTTGTAGCTTGATAAACATCAAAGGATAAGCGGTTCACTCTGGATATAACAGCCACTAAACTAGACACATCGCTTGGAATGTAGACAAGAGAAGGCGTGAGTGTGCAATGATAATCATCAAATGCGTATTTTCTCTCCTTGTATACGAGCTGCATCTATATGAAGTTATTTGCGATAACCTCAGGATGCCTCGCGCCCCAAGAAAAACTGAAATATAGCAATGAAAATTATTCATATACAGTACCTCATTTCATTTCACACCAAAACTAGCCATGCACTATAATCTAATTTTGCTTAGATGTAACCACGAATTTGTATACATATATTTTACTGCTTTCCTTCGAGGGGGAGAAAATCTTTAGGCGAATTGTCATTTATTCATATTTAAACAAGAGCCTAAAGACATCAGGGAAATTAAAGGATTTTTAGATACGGATATCGTGACTTGATATATTCACAATGTTTACGGAAATGAGTAAAGACTGGACACAGAGTAGACCCTAGAGCGGCGAGAAAAACTACACTTATCGGTGAAATAAAATGTCTCTTGAGACATCACTCCAAACATACCACCAGAGAATTTCATTAACCACACACACACACATGCGCGCAGGGCAAAGCTACCGATCAAGGGTGACTTTAACCACAAGGAAATCGATTGGGAGAACTTGGAGCCACATGGGGGCCAAGATACATGGAGGGCTAAGATGATGGAGGTGGTCCTGGAAAACTTCATGTACCAACACGTAAG